>NW_007727660.1:115717-118451 GCF_000696425.1 Galeopterus variegatus
CGGGAGTGCCGCCGCGCTCCCAAGCGGCGCACTGTAGCAGTGCGCCACCGGGCTGGCCCAACTTTACTCTTTTGTACGTGGATGTCCAGTTGCTCCAGAATTATTTGTTGATAAGATTGTTCTTTTACCATTGACTTGTCTTGGCAGCCTCATTAAAAATCAGTTGACAATAAATATGAGAGTTTATTTCCAGAATTTCAGTTCTGTACCATTGATCTAAATGTTTATCCTTACACACACTCTTAATTACTATAGAGTTGTAATGAGTTTTGAAATCAGGAAGTCCTCCAACTTTGTACCTCTTTTTCTAGATTGTTTTGTCTATTCTGGGTCCCTTGAATTCCCATATAATTTTTAAATCATTTTGTAAATTTCTACAAAGAAATCAGCTGGGATTTTGATCAAGACTGTGTTGAATCTATATGTTACTTTGGGGAATATTGCCATTTTAACAACATTGTCTTCCAATCCATGAACATAAATCTTCCCATTTATTTAGATTTTCTTTAATTTCTTCCAAAAATGTTCTATAAATTCAGAGTTTATGTTTTACACTTCTTTTATTAAATATATTTCCAAGTATCTTATCCTTTTGGTGCCCTTATAAATGGAACTGTTTTCTTAATTTCATTTTCATTCATTCATTCATTCATTCACTTATTTATTTATTATGAATATTCATGAGATATAAAGCTGATTGTCCCACCTCCGGCCCATGATGTGAGGGCCTGATTCATACTGGGGGCATACCCATTACCAAAAATTACTTTTGTACCCTTTGTCCCCTCCCANCACACTCCCAAGCGGCACACTGTAGCAGTGCGCCACCGGGCTGGCCCTATATTCAACCTTTTGAGGAAATGTCAGACTATTTTCCAAAGTGGTTGCACCATTTTACCTTTACAACAGGAGTGTATGAGTGTTCAAATTTCTTCACATCTTTTGATTACAGCCATCCTAGTGAAGCGATGTGGTATCTCCTTATGGTTTTGATTTGCATTTCCCTGATGGCTGATGATGTGAGCATCTTTTCTTGGGCTTATTGGCCATTTGTGTATCTTCTTTGGATACATCTATTCAGATCCTTTGTCCCTTTTTAAAATTGGGTTAGTTATCTTTTTATTATTGAATTGTAAAAGTTGTTTATATATTCTAGATATGTGTCTTATCAGATATATGATTTCCAAATATTTTCTCCCATTCTGTGAATTTTCTTTTCAGCTTATTGATGGTATCTACTGAAGCACAAAAGTTTTTAATTTTGATGTCCAGTTCATCTATTTTTCTATTTGTTTCTCGTGTTTTGAGCATCATATTCTAAAATACCACCACCTAATCCAAGATAATTTATTGTGCTTATCATTTTTTATAATAGTTTCATAGTTTTAGCTCTCATATCTTGGTCTTTGACCCATTTTGAGATAATTTTTGTATATGGTGTGAGGTAGGAATCCAACTTTACTCTTTTTTTTTTCCTTTTTGTCTTTTTTCGTGACCGGCAACGGATCGCAACCCCCGGTGTCGTGCCCGCACCACGCTCAACCAGTGAGCGGACCGGTCTCTATATGGGATCCGAACCCTCGGTGGGAGCGCAACCACGCTCCCAAGCGCCGCACTCTACCGAGTGCACCACTGGGCTGGCCCCTTTTTTCTATTCTTAACCCCCTGTTCTTTATTCTTTAAAGAGCAGCCAGGATGATTAAAATCAAAGCAACAACAAAAACAAATCACTTCATGTCATTTTCTGCATCAAGTCTCCAATGGTTTTTCATTGTACTAAGAATAATGACCAAATTCATTAAAGTAGCCTATAAATTCATACACAATCTGGGACCCACCTCCCTTTCCAAATTTATCCTGTCTCCAGACACCCTGATCAAGCGTGCTCACTCCTCAGGGCCTCTGCCTCTGCCTAGATCGCTCTTTTCCTAGGTTACCACCCAACAGGTTTTTTTCTTGTCATTAAATCGTTTGTTCAAATATGACTGCCTTCTTAAGTGACATCTTTCCCATGCTCTCCACAGCCTCCCTCTGAACATTCGCTACCTTTTCCCTTCACTTATTTTCTACAAAGCACTCATCACTTTCTGATATTAAACTTTTATTATATTTTACTTTTATTGTCTTTCTTTCTCCCACTGGAGAGGACATTAATAACAGTCGGATCTTTGTCCATTTGGTCCCAAGAACCCAGAACAGTGCCTGGCACATGCTAGTGACTGAATAAATATGTGTTGAATAAATGAATGAAACTGTGAATAAATAAATAGCAGGATCTTGTGTAGAGAGCATAATTATGCCTTCTAGAAAGTCTGGTATGCTTGGAAAATTGATTTTTCAACCTTAGAAACTCAGAAATATAAGTGCCAGCACTAAATCTAGCACCAGACACCTCGTACACATCAACTGTCTCTGGGGTTCTCAGTCACTTGCATCCAACCAGCCATCACCATGGCAACTTCACTCCAGCACAGCCTGACAACATCTCACTTCATGGCTGTGCTGAGTCCCTTGCCAGCCACCCTGGCACTTCCCTGCTCCTGTTGCAAGAGAATGCATTCAGTTTTCATGCAAGCACAGACAATGCTGAATGGGACTTAATTCCCACTTCTCAAACTTTGACCCAGAAGATGTGGGAGATAGCAAACATATTCTTTTCCCTTCTTCCCCCTGCACAAACTGTCCTGAGATGGAGTATTGCATATGGTTTCTAGGGGGAAGGTCTCTTGAGAGC
>NW_007727660.1:118461-122509 GCF_000696425.1 Galeopterus variegatus
TCATCACCAGAAATTGCTTTTGTACCCTTTGTCCCCTCCCAATTATCCCCCAACCTCCCTCCCCTTGCCCCTCTCCCCTCAACTCCAGTTTGTAGCCCTAGGAATGTTCCCTCCCTCTGTTGGATCACAGCACTGCTGTGGTCTTTCTTTCCTGCCTTCCTTTCTCTCTTAGCTCCCACATATGTGTGAGCACATGCAGTATTTATCCCTCTGTGCTTTGCTTGTTTCACTCAACATAAGTTTCTCCAGGTTCATCCATGTTGTTGCAAATGGGAGTATTTCATTCTTTTTTATGGCAGAGTAGTATTCCATAGTGTATATATACCACAGTTGCCTTATCCAATCATCTATTAATGGACATTTAGGTATGTTCCATATCTTGGCTATTGTAAACAGAGCTGCATAAACATGGGAGTGCAGGTATCTCTTTGACATGATGATTTCCATTCCTCTGGAAATATACCCAGAAGAGGGATTGCTGGATCATACGGAAGTTCTATCTATAGTTGTTTGAGAAACCTCCAAATTGTTTTCCAAAGTGGTTGTACTAATTTACAGTCCCACCAACAGTGCAGTAGTGTTACCTTCTCTCCACACCCTCGCCAGCATTTGTTAATAACCATCTTTTTGATTATAGCCAGTCTGACTGGAGTGAGGTGGTATCTCAAAGTGGTTTTAATTTGCATTTCCCTGATGATTAGTGATGTTCAGCATTTTTTCATGTATCTGTTGGCCATTTGTATGTCTTCCTTTGAAAAATGTCTATTCAGCTCCTTTGTCCATTTTTTAATGAGTCATTTATTTTTTTATTGTATAATTGCTTGAATTCTATGTATATTCTGGATATTAGTCCCTTGTTGGATGCATAGTTAGCAAAAATTTTCTCCCACTCTGTAGGTTGTCTTTTCACTCTGTTGATTGTTTTCTTTTGCTGTGCAGAAACTTTTTAGTTTAATATAGTCCCATTTGTTTATTTTTTCTTTTGCTGCTTGTGCTTTCGGGCTCATATTCATACAGCCTGTGCCCTGACCTAACTGTTGAAGTGTTTCACCTATATTTTCCCTTAGTAATTTTACAGTTTCTGGTCTTATACCTAGGTCTTTAATCCATTTGGAATTGATTTTAGTGTATGGTGAGAGAAGTATATCTAGTTTCATTCTTCTGCATATGGATATCCAGTTTTCCCAGCACCACTTGTTGAAGAGGCAATCTTTTCCCCAATGTAGATATTTGTTTCCTTTGTCTAATATCAGAAGGCTATAAGCCTGAGGAGTGATTTCTGGGTTCTCTATTCTACTCCACTGGTCTGAATGTCTAGTTTTACACCAGTGCCATGCTGTTTTGGTTACAATAGCTTTGTAGTATAATTTGAAGTCAGGAAGAGTTATGCCTCTGGCTTTGTTTTTTTGTTCAGGATTGCTTTGGCTATTCAGGGTCTTTTGTTTTTCCATATGAAAGGTAAGATTTTTTTTCCATTCCTGCAAAGAATGTCATTGGTATTTTGATGGGGATTGCATTGAATCTGTAGATCACTTTGGGTAGTACAGACATTTTCACAATGTTATGGAAATACAATTAGTTTTCATATGTAGTCTTGATCTTGCGAACTTGCTGAACTAGTTCATTGTTTATCATTTCTAACTGGTTTTTAGTAGATTCCTTAAGATTTACTATACACACGATCATGTCATCTGCAAATAAAGATAGTTTTTCTTCTTTTCAAATATGGGCGTATTTTCTTTCTTTTTCTTGCCTAATTGACCTGGTTAGACCTGCCAGTACAATCTTGAATGGAAGTTGTAAGAATGGACATCCTTGCCATCTTATATCCAGGGAAAGCATTCAGTTTTTCACTATTAAGTATAATGTTAACTGTGGATGTTTAACAAACACTCTTTATCAAATTAAAGAAGTTTTGTACTGTCTTGTTGAGTGTTTTAATCACAAAATGGTGTTAATCTTCTTTCAAACATTTTCTCCGCATCTATTGAGATGATTGTATAGTTTTGGTCTTTTATTCTATTGATATAGTATAGTTTATTTATTGATTTTCAGATGTTAAACCAATCTTGAATTTCTGGGATAAATCACACTTGGCCATGGTATATAATTCATATATTGCTGGATTCAGTTTGCTAGTTTTTTGAGGATTTTTTGTGTATGTTCATAACAGATATTGGTCTGTAGTTTTCTTTTACTAGGATATCTTTGTCTGGTTTTGGTATTGGGGTACTACTGACCTCATAGAATGTACTGGAAACTTTTGAAAGAGTTTTTAAGAATTGGAATTCATTTTATAAATGGTTGGTAGAATTTACCAGTAAAGCCATCTGGACTTGAACTTTTATTTATTTATTTTATTTTAATTACTAAAACTGTATATTCAATCTCTACTTTTTATGGTTCTATTCAGATTTTGTATTTCTTCAGTTTTGGTAGTTTATGTCTTTCAAGGAATCTGTCCATTTCTTCTGAGTTATCTAACTTGTTGAAAAGCATTTGTTCAACATATTTCCTTATAGTCCTTTTTCTTTCTACAAGGTCAGTATTAATGTCCCCTCTTTCATTCCTGTTTTTAGTAATTTTAGCTTTGTTTCTTTTCTGTTTTGTCAGTCTAGGTAAAGGTTTGTCAATTTTCTTGATCTTTTCAAAGAACCAACTTTGGGTTATGTTGATTCTATTGTTTTTCTATTCTCTGTTTCATTATTTCCTGCTCTAACCTTCATTATTTTCTTCCTTCTGTTTTCCTTGGGCTTATTTAAAATCCCTTGTGATTTTTTTTCTTTGACTCATTGGTTTAGAAGTATGCTCAATTTCCACTGATTTATGAATTTCCAAAACTTCTGTTGTTGATTTCTAACTTCACCCTATTATGGCCACAGAACATACTTTATATGATTTTGAGCTTTTGAATTATTGAGGCTTGTTTTATGGCCTAGAATGTGGTCTATTTGGAGAATGTTCCTTGTACACTTATGAAGAATATGCATTGAAGGTTTTCTTTGACCATCTCTCTCCCTAATATCTCTGATTTATTTGGTATCACACCCTGCTGTTAGGCTCTACTATTTACTGGCTGGTTGTTCCATTGTTCCATTGTTTTGGACAATCCCTTAGGGACATAAATTGCTCCACAGTCTGATCCAATTAAATTCAGACCACTTTGAGGCCAGTTTTTTCAGTTGTTTCTCAAGAAGGGATTGTCTTACCTGTATCTTTCTCTGATCCTCTCTGACAAACGAGGTCATCTATGGCTTATCTGGTTACTCTTATAAAGCTACCAGCCTCCTAATTGCTTACTACTACAATCTCTATTGTTTTTGAGAATAACCTTGGACTTGAAATTCCCCACACTCTCTTTCAAATAAAATCAGTTCTTTGGGTGAAGCTTCAGAATCCTCTGTTCTTATGGATTGCCTCTCCCCCTAGCAAAATCTGAGCCATTTCTCTGGAGAGGCTAGTGAGAGTAATACCTATTTTTTGAGTAGAAAACTAGTAGTGGTTGATAGCCTCTGGTTTTTGTGGCTTTCCTCTCCAAGCAGGGACCTCCCTACGAATGAGCTGGGGCAAGGGCACTGGGGCCTCAGAATTCTCAGCCTCTCACCTGGGGTACAGCCTTCACTCCACAAGCGGGACTGGGTAGAGGCACTCCTCACCTTTCAGCCACTCTCACCAGGAATTTATTCTTTGCAACCTAATGCTGGAGGGATGAGAAATTCTGGTGGCCTGCCCCTCTCAGTAAGATACCATATCCCTTGACTGGAATCTGAGGGGAAAGGGAGCCCCATCTCTTTGGCCACATCTGCCTAGAGCAGAGTTTCCTTAGTGCTGAGCTGGACTGAAGGGGAAGAGGGTAGAGATCAAGCTGTGGTTAACATGCTGCAGGTTCCTAATGTTCTTACGGAAACTTAGATTTTCTTACATAAATCTTTTTTTTTTTTTCTTTCTCCTTTTTGTCTTTTTTCGTGACCGGCAACGGATCGCAACCCTCAGTGTCGCGCCCGTACCGGACTGGGACCGGCAACGGGATCGCAACCTTCGGTGTTGC
>NW_007727660.1:122519-129920 GCF_000696425.1 Galeopterus variegatus
GAGTGCCGCCGCGCTCCCAAGCGGCGCACTGTAGCAGTGCGCCACCGGGCCGGCCCTAAATCTTTTTTTTAAGTTGTAGTCCATTAGAACAATTTCCAAAGACTTTAAATGGTTTTCTTCAGTCATTGTTATTTTGCTGAGAAATGGTCTATGGATCTCCTCATTCTGTCATTCTGGAAATAGAATGGTCTGAAAATAAACTTCTCTTTAAGCTTCTGAGACTTCAAGGTTGCTTATTTTTGCAGCAGAGCCTAGCTTAGCATGACTGAAGACATATCTAGCATTAAAATAGAATACTAGGGAAAAAAAAGCCAAAACCAATGATTTTTCAACTCTATCTTTCTGTGATAGGTTCTTGTCCCTTAAAGCTGAGTAGCTTTCACTGGCCAGATTCCAGAATAATGACTTCCTTACTTTTTCTTTGTTCTTTTCTTGCTCCAATTGATGGCTTTAATGTATCTAGCATACCACCTCCCTTCCCTGTTAAGAAGTACCAAGTTACTTTAGGCTACTTGCAATCTTTAAAACACTGTGCCCATTTAAGGATGACAATGCTAACATTGTGAGAGCAGGAATATAATCTATTTTATTCACTCCAGTATTCCCAGAGCTCAAAACAGTGCCTGGCTTGCCTGGCTCTTAGTTAACTGCTCCCAGAACATATTTTTTGAATGAAAGTATCAGAAACTCACTCCTTTTCCTTTGTCATACTGGCTGCCTTGGAGATGGAAGTATATGGCTTGACTGTGTGTCTTATAGTATTCTTTCTGAAAGTATCCTCCTAAAATCTAGTTCAGACTAGGATCCTACCTGACTCTTATGTCCTAGAGAACAATAAGTTATCCCAAGATTCTTTTAGCCAGAAGTTCTGGCCTTATTTCCAAAGTTATGTCAGGAAACCCAAGGGATGTCCTCTGGTATCTGTAACTGGCACATAGAATGGAGTATGGTCCCATCAGTTTTGTGAATGAGAAACTGTGTGAGAAAGTTGACCCCAAAAGAATACACTGTTGGGCCGACCCCGTGGCTCACTCGGGAAAGTGCGGCGCCGGTAGCGCCGAGGCCACGGGTTCGGATCCTATATAGGAATGGCTGGTGGACTCACTGGCTGAGCGTGGTGCAGACCACACCCTGCCGAGGGGTGTGATCCCCTTACTGGTCAAAAAAAAAAGAATGTACTAAATGCCTAGCAATGCCCTGATCTCAGAGGATATGGACTTGTTCTCTTATTTAGAACTGAGAGAATCTGGCCACTTCCAAAAGCAACCAGAGTACTGCCTTAAGGGAAATGTGTCTAGAAGCCCTAGAAAATTCCTGAAATAATAAGGATAAAAAGATAGCCACTAAACCACCACAACAAGTCTTTCTGGGAACTAACTGTGCTCTTGACATAAGAGACACTTGGCCCAGTGTTTTTCTTATCTGATCCTTAGTGCTAATGTCTGCCTACTTGGGGAGCCTCATTCCAGCCCTGTCTACAGACTCCACCATGCCTGCTGCCCACTCACTCAACACATTCATTTGAACTTTACCAGGAAATGCAGCTTATTGAGATCTCCAGCATTCTGATCCTTTCTCTCACCTAAGACTGACCCACCCCTTGTCCAGCCTTGACTTCATTCTGCTTTACACAGATTAATTAATTCATCAGTTAACTGATGAGTTCAATTAATCATCAATCTCCTGCTTGAGTCCCTGTTGGTATTCTGTGACTCTGTATCTGTAACCTTACTAGAAAGTAGCTACATGTCAGATTTACCCTCGCTTCTTCCCAGGTTATAAAAAAAGGCAACACAGAAAGAACTGGGTAGAAAACAGCTCTCAGTCTTTGCCCTCTTGGTATCAGCTTTGAGACACCTGGCCAAGTACAGCCTGTGCTAGGTTTCAAAGAAAAGGCAGATAACTTTGAAGATTTTATTTCACAGGGACAAAAGATAAAAGTCTCTGTCAAGTTGTCATTAGATGCTCAATGCTATTCTTGGTGGGGTGCTGGAGGTACCCCTCCTCCTCTGTGGACCTCTAGCAGATTAGGTTTCAGAGCTTTAATTTGAAGAAGGATTTACAGCTGTGAAGAGGTATAATATCATTTTGATTTGGGTTGTACTAGGCTGGGGAAGCCAGATTACATTTGTATGAAACTGTATTAGAAGATATGACTGAAATTACCAAAATCAAATAAAGGGAAAATTTTCCAGAGAGCCTAAAAATAGGGGTCTGCTTTTCCAACGCCTGTACATTGTTTCACTATTATTCTGGTTTATACCAAGGGGATCCAAGCAGAAATGCAGAACGGAGATGGCAAAACTGCCTATGCTAGCTGGACCTGTCCATTAATCAGTCTGTCATCAACCTAATCCAGAGACCCATTCCCCGGATAAAGAAAAAAAAATTAATTAACCCTTAGAGAAGTGGGAAAGTCAACAGGGGGGAAAAACTCATGAAAAATACCCTGTTTTCATCTCCTGGGGCACTGCCTAATGCAGAGTCTCAAAGAAATCCATCAAATTGTCTCGCTGGGCCTCAGTCCATCCACCAACAACAGATGCTACCAAGTACGTATGTCTCACAGCATCTCCCAGATAATGACTTCCACGAAGAGTGTGCTTTTCCTCCAGAACAATCTTAACACTGTTTTAAAATCTGACTCTCCTCATTTGCACAGCAAGCAATAAATCACTTTGGATACTACCAAAACCCAGGGGGGTTTTTTTTGAGATGAAGTATGGAAAAGACTTAGCTGTTGCTTGTAATCATTCATACTAAACGGCTGCCCAGAACTGGGCAGACTACCAGCATCTTCTAGAGGGCTTTAGGGATGGATACATGGGAAACCAAGAGTAGAACTCCTAAAATTGAAATTATCTTTGTGCCAAAGTCTCTGGTTTCAACTGGAATGTTGTTTTGGTTGGGGAGAATTTGGAGAAGCAGGGCTGCTTTTCGTTATCATCAGAGAACTGCTAACTTCCGAAAATGGGGGCAAATCATGCAGACAGTCACAAATATCTTCAGGGGTTACCCAGTTCTTAATCTGTTGGTTCTTCTAAGAGTGATTAATGGTCAAAGAGCAATGACATGGAGGGTGCTTTTTCTGATTTCTGCCAGGAGTTCTGGTCTCACAATTACCATCGGGATGGCAGGACCAGGTGACCACAGGAACCATTTCAGCACATGCTGTTTTTTACACCTGTACTTCTCCTCAGACAAATAAAACATAACAACGATCTTAGCTCTAAGGCTAAAGCTGACATGGGCCCATTGCCAGGGGGCTCCATATCTTTTGTGTTTGTAGTAACAGATGACCTGAATATAGAAGAGGTGTTGTAGGAAGGCGTCTCTTCTCCAAGTGCCGGGTGAAGACATGGTTTCTGCAGGGCCATAAAGAGGTGACAAAGGTACAGAATACAATTTAAGTCCTGACAATGACTTTGAACTCATTCTGAGTTGGGTACCTTGTAAACAAAAGAGAACTGAGAGAAAAGGCGAAGAATGGGAGAGGGGAAGAGCCATGCTGCTGATGCTTCACTGCTTTGGGCATAAGTTTCCTCCTGTGGAAAATGCAAGTGCAGATTAAGAGAAGCTTGAAAGAAACGTCAGTCTATAATTAAGAAATAAATAAAAAGGCCTCTAAAGCAATATAACTCATAGAAAAAAGTAAGCTCAAAATATTCTCGTAGAGAGTATATGAAGCTGTACCAGAAAGGCAGTGTGTATGGTGCTTAACAACATGGGATACAAGTCAAAACACCTGATTCCACATCCTGATTGCGCCATGAACTAGCCGTGTGATCTTTTTTTTTTTTCTTTTTTTTTGTCTTTTTGTCGTGTCCGGCAACGGATCGCAACCCTCAGTGTCGCGCCCGTACCGGACCGGGACCGGCAACGGGATCGCAACCCTCGGTGTTGCTCCCGCACCTCGCTCAGCCAGTGAGCGGGAACCGGTCTGTATGTGGGATCCGAACCCTTGGCGGGAGTGCCGCCGCGCTCTCAAGCGGCGCACTGTAGCAGTGCGCCACCGGGCCGGCCCATTGAGCAAATTACTTAACCTCCCTGAGTCTCAACTTTCCTAAATGTGTAAAAGGAATAACAAAAACTCTAATATCACAGGACTGCTGCAAACGTTAGATCAAATACTATGCCCAGAGCTGTTAGCACAATGCCAGGCCCCACAGTGAACAACATATTCTTTATTATTAGAAATACAATGAAGAATAATTCTATTTGAATATAAAGATGTAATCTTTACATGCTTGGAACATTCCTTACCTGAGAATCTACAAAATCAAGAATCAAAACAGTTGTAAGAAGGATAGTGTTATGTGATGTCCTTTGGATTAATACAAGGAGCCAAATAAAGCAACCCAAATTTAGAAAAATCTTTTGAGCTATTCTGCAGTGACTGTGCCTGCTGTCACTTGGGAAAGGAAAATGCACGCTCCCCGCATTCTAGAGAGTTATTAGGAAATGCTAGCTGACCCTTGACAAACCTTCAGCCTCCCCAGGAACACAGTTAGGCAGCTTAATTTGGGCAAGCGAGGAGAAAGCATGAGCCCACACCCAGGCACTGCCTGGTTTCCATCTGCACAATTTAACCATGAGCCACAGCTCGCCTCTGCGGAAAACAAGCCCAGCTGCCCGGGAAAGGCTTCATACCCACAGTGGTGCCCCAACAATTTCTGGTTCAGTGGAAAGCTGTGAAGGCACAGGCTCACAGCACATGATTTCTTCATATTTCATCGGTTTCCAGGTTTTAAACAATTTTAACCTTCTCTCTCTGTGGACACGGAAGCCGCTGTACTCTAAGTGGAAATAACCAGACTTTGAGTAATGTGAGTCAGTTTCACATTCCCATGTGGGCATCCAGTTGGCACCACGACCTTGGCCAAGTCCTGACCTCTGGGAGCTTCACTTTCTTCAACTATAAAATAGGTAAAAGCCAACATCAGTAGATTCTGAGATGTGCATATTTGATGCAAATGCCTACATAGCATTATTTGTTTTTAAGGCTCAACTCATGTGCTGTCCTAAACCGAAAGGGGCTGCCAATCTACTCACACGCCACTCTCTAATTAACTAAAAAAGGAAAAAAGGTTCCCAAAGCTAACACACTTAACTAGCAGAGGAAGAAAGAAAATTTGCCACTATATAAATTGGCTAGGGGCAAAGCAAAAAGCTGCTCCCATACAGCAGTTGGCTTCCCACAATTTATTCTTTAATAACTTCTACTGTAATATTTCTGGGGCACATCAAAGGACAATAACAGCCCAGTGTTGGTAATCCCTCTCACATAAAAAACTTTCATTACAGAGTGTTAAAGGCATCACTCTGTCTGAGAAATGGGAATCAATAGGAGTTGGCCTTTTTTTCCTTTCCTGTCCTGCGGTCTCAGCACCGGCTTTTTCTCCCAGTGATGCCGCGCTGTGCAGCCAGAATTTCCTCTGATGGCTGCAGATGAGCAACGAGATGAAAAATCTCTGTGATAAATGGAAAAGCAGAGAAGAAGTTCAGGAGAACACTTCTCCGTGTCAGAAACCCAGGAAGTGTTCCATTCTAATTAGCCCTAAATGCTGCTTATACATATTGGTTTTGATGTGTGTTTAAAACTCACTGGGATTCATTTTAGCTTGGTCACTTTTGTGCTCCCATTTGTAAGAGATTTTAATTGAAAAATGTTTCTAATGATCACCCCAAGAGCAGGATAATTTTTGGATACTGCAGCAGAGTTGAGTAACACAAACTACAGGACAGTAGGTAGTCGTTTAATTTCTTCTTTCCCCCCTATTATCTATAATGCAATTTTTGGAGTCAGAAATACAAAATTACTTACAGATTTTTTTAAAAAATTATTATTCAGCCTAACTAAAAGATCCTCTAGGATCTTCGAAAAGCCAGAATCACTACATCCCCCCTCCTTTATTATATACAAATTCTACTCATAGTTTGTCTTTAGCAAAGGTGATCAGTAAACCATATCTTGTCGAAGCCAGTGGCCAATTTCTGGCCTTCCTTTACTTAAACGTTTAGCAGCATTTGACCAGTTGACCAAACCCTTTTTCTCTAACCATTTTCTTACACACAAACCCCAACCACCACTACCCTACCCTTCCTCTACTCTCCTGCTCCATTTATCTTCTTCATGGTTTTGGAGGGATATAGAACTATCTCATTTACTTGTGTATACATGTGTTATCTGACTTCATTCCCTGTGCCTAGAAGTTCCTGGCAGATCATAGACTCTCCAAAAATACTTGTTGCCTGCCTAAATCTTAGTATTTTCTTTCACAGATAAAAAGACTGGCACTCAGAGGAATAAGGCCACTTGCCTAAGACTGCATAAGTGGCCAAGCCAGGATCTGAACCAGTGGCCATACAGATCTTCATGCAGTGAAAAAGAAGCCTCAAGATAAATGCCTAAAAGCAGGATTAGCAAATTTTTCTCTGAAGGGGCAAAATATTTCTGGCTTTATGAGCCACTTATACTCTCTTGAAAAAAGAAGCCTCAAGATAAATGCCTAAAAGCAGGATTAGCAAATTTTTCTCTGAAGGGGCAGATAGCAAATATTTCTGGCTTTATGAGCCACTTATACTCTCTTGTTTTTTTTAAAAAAAGAATACTTTAAATATGTAAATCCATCATTCTTAGCTCTGTCATACAAACAGTCCATAGCTGAATTTGGCCCATCGGTCTTGGTTTGCCAATTTCTGCCCAAGAGAACAGCAGTGTCTTCTATTGCGTTCATCTCAGATCCTAGAACTCTGCAGAATCAATTAAGATTTGGGGAATGAATGAATTCTAGCTTGGCCCTCCAGACAGCAAGATCCTCAAGGGTAAGACCAGATTTAGGCACCTCCTGCAGACAAAACCATTCACTTCCCACAAAAAGGAGTTGGATAAATTCTTATAGATGGATATGTATGGGGCAAAAAGAGGCAGAATCCTGAGAAGTTCCTATTTAGTCAGAGAAAAGTAAAGCAGAATCAACAATGGCAAGAAGTTGAAAAATCTATCATTCTCTTTCCGATTAAGAGGCTTTCTCCATATGGAGAAAGTAAACATCACCAGAAGAGAGAGGAGGAAAAAATAAGTGCTCTCACCTTGTCGGCTTCCTATACTCCTGCCCTGCTGAGACTGTCATTGGCTACTGCACAAAGAGCCAAAAAAGTGAGTCCTTCACAGCATGAGGGTACTTTTAGCTATAGGACACAGAGGAGGCTTTCTCTTGGTCTTTTATTCAGTCATTCACAGAAAGGGACATTCTGTGACCTCATTTTCACTCTGAAGTAACAGAGAGCCAAGTGGCTTCCTGCCTCTGGGTTCTGAAACCCCTGCTTTGATGGCACCTTTCTGCTCTTCTTATGCCAATTCATGGGGAGAGGGCACTTCTCCATTTCCAGGAGGGCTGG
>NW_007727660.1:130273-131218 GCF_000696425.1 Galeopterus variegatus
ATCACCAGAAGAGAGAGGAGGAAAAAATAAGTGCTCTCACCTTGTCGGCTTCCTATACTCCTGCCCTGCTGAGACTGTCATTGGCTACTGCACAAAGAGCCAAAAAAGTGAGTCCTTCACAGCATGAGGGTACTTTTAGCTATAGGACACAGAGGAGGCTTTCTCTTGGTCTTTTATTCAGTCATTCACAGAAAGGGACATTCTGTGACCTCATTTTCACTCTGAAGTAACAGAGAGCCAAGTGGCTTCCTGCCTCTGGGTTCTGAAACCCCTGCTTTGATGGCACCTTTCTGCTCTTCTTATGCCAATTCATGGGGAGAGGGCACTTCTCCATTTCCAGGAGGGCTGGATTTCCTTGGGAACCAGCTGCTCACTGGGAATCCCACAGCACCAGGGAAGAGAGAGCAGAAGGAAGAGAGGCTCCAGTTTCAATCCTCAGAGTCTCTGCAAAGGACTTTCCTTTATTAGAATTTGTTCTCCCCAAGGGAAAAATCTTAGAGAAAAAATGTAGTGACTCAGCAAAATCAGTGGGACATGGATAGAAAACATTTCAATGTGGCCATTTTAACAGCAGTATAAAACTACCTGGAATCCTAGGAGAACCTAACTGAACAACTTCAGGTCGATAATAATAATTTATATTTGCCAGTTTACTTGGGTTTTTGTCTTTCTCCTGGAAGATAAGGACTATGCCTGACTTATTTACCACTGCATCCCTCATGCCCAGCATGGTACCTCATAAAGAGAAGTGCATGATAATTATTTAATGAAAAAATAAGTTACTGTTATGACCATCACTCTACTGTCTATGCCCAGGGCTACACACAGTAGGTTCATAATAATTTGTTTAGAAAAATGAACTGTTACCATCATTACTACCATAATTGCTACATAACTACCACCGCCAGCAGTTCTCCTCCTGGTTCTCTACTAAAAAGGCAATGC
>NW_007727660.1:132009-151800 GCF_000696425.1 Galeopterus variegatus
AAAATCCATGAGTTCCTTAATAGCATTAAAAAAAAAAATCACTAGTCACCTTTAGAAGTTGCTAGGATACCAACTCATGATTCCAAAAATATACAAATGTAGAGAAGGAATTAAGCACTTACATTTCCTTTCCTGTATAGACAACATGTTGACGTAACCAACAGGCATTGAGAAAGTCATTCCTTATAGAGGAATCACAGCTAATAAGAGCAGGAGGAATAACAGGATTAGAAAATTACCATTTCACAGCTCTTAATGAAATAACGGTCTAGGAAACTACCACCCATGGCTGTGAAAACTTTCCCTTAAAGCTTAATGGGGAACTTGATATTAAACGTATCAGAGTGAGAACACCTGAATCTATGAATCAATTCTAACTACAAGTGGGAAAACCAGACATTACATCAGTGAGTCCCGTACTTTGCTGCATATTAGAATCCACTGGGGAGATTTTGAAAACAATCCCAATGTTCAGATCACATCCCAAACCAATTAAATCACAATGTCTGAGACAGAAGTCAGGCATCAATAGTTTTGTTTTTTCTTTGTTTTTGTTTTTTAAAACATTCCCCAGGTGATTCCATTGTGGAGCTTCTGAGGATTGAATGTCCCCCTAAAATTCACTGAAGCTTGACACCTATTGTAACAGTATTAAAAGGGTAGAAAATCTGATTATGGTATTGGTAAGGTGGGGCTTTTAAGAGGTGATTGGATCATGAGGACTGTGCCCTAGTGAATGGATCAATCCATGCATGCAGTAATAGATAAATGGTTTAATAGTTTATCAGGGAGTGATTCTGACAGCTTTATATGGAGGGCAAGTTAGCTCTCTCAGGCCATTTTCACCATGTGATACTCTGGTCACCACAGGACTCTGTAGAGTTCCCATCAAGAAGAAGGACCTCACCTGATGTGCCCCTAGATCTTGGACTTCCCAGCCTCCAAAACTGTAAGAAATAAATTTTATTTATAAATTACCCAGTTTCAGGTATTCTGTCATAAGCAACAAAAACAGACTAATACAGAAGCAAAGTTCAGGAACCACTTCATTTTTTGGCTCATGATGTGGTGCAGCAGAAGACACACAATGTTCCCTTTGATGTTATGACCTAACAACCTTGAAATCTGTTTACTAGAAACATGGAGAATAGCAAACCATGTTAAGCAATGACACTACAAGTAAACAATCAGAGAAATCCAAAGTGTGGGGTATTCAAAGGGGTAGGAAGGGCCCATTTTTTCAAGAAACAAATGTCATTTTTAAAAATGATGGTGGGGGTGATGCCTTTCCTAAAATATAGCTGGAAGAGGTATGCTTCTTGCTATGAGGAGTAACATGTATTAGACTATTCCTGCAGAAAACAATTATAATAGCTACATAAAATAATAAACGAGCTGTTTAAAAGCACTGCAAGGCATCCAGGATTTAAGCATCCTAGATTGTAGAGAGAAAGCAAGCCCACTGATGTGGAGTCCTTACACTTAAAGCAACTTTTCGTCCTAAGGGCATGTGCTGATTTGTATTATCAGGGAATACAAGAAGAAAGTAGCAGCTAGAGCTTGAAGCAGTTTCTCTGAGTTGGACGAATATATCTTGAAGTTTAGGGCCTATAAAGTAAGGCAAATCATAACTAAAGCCAAAATGTTTTCGTTTAGTTATTTTAGTTATAATAAGTTTCCATTTACATTGTCAGAGCTAGGGCTCAGACCCTTCAAACCCATTGTACAGACTGGGTCCCCAGACCCCTCACACGCAGGTCCACGCTAGGTAACTGGGAAAGATTCCGAGAGCTGTTGGCAGACTAATGAGCTCAGTCCTCAGCTTCCTCAGCGGCAGCAGCTTACAGGTCTGTCTGGCAGTGGCGGTGGCCTTGCGGAGGGTCCCGGGGGCACTAGCAGCAGCAGCAGCCTCCAGCAGCAGTAGTGGCCTCCCATGGCCTCCCATGACCTCCCAGGGGCATCCCAGGGGTGAGAGGCACTGTGGATCAGAGCCACTCATCCTTTATACTTAAGTCATAACCCAGGACACCTGGGTGCACATGCACAGTTACACTAGACGATAACCAATGAACACCTGAGCACACGTGCCTGTTTATATCAAATGCTCGGCAAGATTCTGAACATCTGAGGGGCCCTGACCATTTTCCTGTATTTTCCCAACAGGGCCAATGCAGCAGTTAGGACTTGAGGGGCTAAGATTTCTAAGAAAGGGGGACCACAGAAAAGTGAATCCAACATTTCTAATGTAATTTCCTCTTCAGGCATTTGCAAATTCCTAAACTACAAATATCATAGAAGAGGCCAAGGAACTAAGTAAAAATCTGTTGCTAAAAGACTAAAAGGCTAAGGAGCAATTTTGTTGAAATGCTGTGAAAAATCTAATAGTGTTGGGAGATAAAAGTTGGTATTTAGGATCCACTGAAAACAAAGAGCCACAGTAAACACCCCAGACTTTCAGTTGAGAAAACTGAAGGGCTTGAGTTGTTAAGACAAACTGGAAATAGACCAGACATATCTCTGAAGAATCTTATTTCTTGATTACATCCACATACTGTATCTACCTGCCAAATTATTAACATCTTTCTGGAAGAAGGTAACAAAAATCCACATTAAAGGGCCGGCCCCGTGGTGCACTCGGGAGAGTGCAGTGCTCCCGCCTGCAGGTTCGGATCCTATATAGGGATGGCCGGCGCGCTCACTGGCTGAGCGCAGTGCGGACGACATCAAGCCAAGGGTTGCGATCCCCTTACCGGTCACAAAAAGGACAAAGAAAAAAAAAAAAAATCCACATTAAAGGAAATACTAAAAGGAGTTATTTGAGCAGAAGAAAAATTTTGCAGATGAAAGCATAGAATGTAGGATAGAATGAAGAGTACCAAGTAAATTGGAGTAAATATGTGGGTAAAATCTAAATAAACATTACTTGTTTAAACTAATAATCTGTTGTGGGTGTAGGGTTGAATTACATGGTAACACACAAAAGGGGGGATGGTAGAGGTGGCTAGTGGATTTATTATGTTTTCTGTTTTGTAAATAAATACTTGAAAGACATTGTCAGACTAGATTAACAAAAGATAAGAGACACACCTTATATAAAGATCAGAAAGAAGTAAAACTATTTACAGATGACATGATCATGTATATAGAAACCTTCAAAATCTGCAGAAAGGCTACTAGAACTAATAAATGAATTTAGCAGGGTCAAAGAATACAAGGGCAATATACAAAATCAATACTATTTCTTTTTTCTTTCTTTTCTTTTTTTTTTTTGGCAGCCAGCCAGTACTAGGATCCAAACCCTAGCCCCTGGTGTTACAACACCACACTCTAGCCAACTGAGCTAACCAGTCAGCCTCCAAATCAGTACTATGTCTAATACCAGCAATGAACAACTGGAAAACAAAATTAAAAGCACAACTCCACTTACTATACCATACAAAAACATGAAATATATGCAAGATATTTGTACTGAAAACTACAAAACATTACAGGAAGAAATTAAAGAAAACTAAATAAAATAGAAAGATACAGCATATTCATGGATTGGAAGATTCACTGTTGTTAAAATGGCATTTCTCCCAGAATCAATCTAAAGATTTAATGCAATTCCTATCAAAATCCCAGCAGGACTTTTTCTAGAAGTTGACACTGTTACTAAATTTATATGAAATACAAATAAACTAAAATATAGCCAATGAAAATTTTTTAACCGATAGACACTTTATTTAATTTTATTTTTTATTTCAAGACATAAAATTAGGTTCTGTGCACATATTTTATTTTTATTTTTTTCAGTCTCTAATTTTTATTGAAACATAATTGTGGGGTACAGCACTGAATATCAATGCCTGTGTGCAATGTGGTGTTCAAATCAGGACAGTTAATATAGTCACCCTTACACATTATGATCATTTTTTGTGTCTCTTTACCAAAATTTTTCACTAACCGCCCCCTCTCCCTCCCCTTTTCCCACCTCAGTTCTGTTTTGCTTTTGAAAGTTCAATGAATTACCATGATCATTGTATCTTTATTTTTTTAGCTCCCACTTATGAGGGAGGATATGTGGTATTTCTCTTTCTGTGCCTGGCTATTTCACTTAACATAATTTTTAACATAATTCACAACATAATTTTTTCTAAGTTCAATCCATGTTGCTGCGAATAGCAGAATTTCATACCTTTTTATGGCACACACACCACATTTTCCTTATCCAGTCTTCCACTGATGGACATTTAGGTGGGTTCCAACTCTTGGCTATTGCAAATAGAGCTATGATAAACATGGGAGTGCAGGTATCCCTTCACCATAAGGATTTTCATTTCTTTGGGTATACATGCAGCAGTCGGATTGCTGGATCATGTGGCAGTTCTATCCACAGTTGTTTGAGGAACCTCCATACTGTTTTAACATAAGGATTTTCATTTCTTTGGGTATACGTGCAGCAGTGGGATTGCTGGATCATGTGGCAGTTCTATCCACAGTTGTTTGAGGAACCTCCATACTGTTTTCCATGATGGCTGCACTAAAAGTCCTACCAACAGTGTAGAAGGATTCCCCTTTCTCCACACCCTCGTCAGCATTTGTTGTTCTCTGCCTGTTTGATAATGGCCAGTCTAACTGGGGTGAGATGATATCTCAATGTGGTTTTGATTTGCATTTCCCTGATAATTGGTGATGTTGAGCATTTTTCCATATGTCTGTTGGCCATTTGTATATTTTCTTTTGAGAAATGCCTATTCAGCTCCTTTGCCAATTTTTTAAATGAGTTACTTATTTTCTTTTTTACTGTTAAGTTGTTTGAGTTCTTTGTATATTCTGGGTATTAGTCCCTTGCCAGATGCATAGTTTGCAAATATTTTCTTCCATTCTGTAGGTTGTCTTTTTGATCTGCTGTTTCTTTTGCTATACAGAAGCTTTTTAGTTCAATATAATCCTATTTATTTTTCTGTTGTTGCTTGTGCTTTTGTGGTCTCATTCATAAAGTCTTTGCCCAGTCCTACTTCCAAGTGTTTCCCTTATGTTTTCCTTTAGTAGTTTTTACTTTTGGGTCTTATATATAAGTCTTTAATCCATTTTGAGTTGATTTTGGTATAGAGCAAGAGGTACAGGTCTAGTTTCATTCTTCTACATATGGATGTCCAGTTTTCCCAGCACCACCTATTGAAGAGGCAGTCTTTTCCCCAATGTATTCTCCTATTGCCCCCATCAAATATCAGTTGCTGTAGGTATGTGGGTTGATTTCCGGGTTCTTTATTCTGTTCCATTGTTCTGAGTGTCTGTTTTTATGCCAGTATCATGCTGTTTTTGTTATTATAGCTTTGTAGTGTAATTTGAAGTCAGGTGGTGTTATGCCTCTGGCTTTATTTTTTTCCTGAGGATTGCTTTGGCTATTCGGCATCTTTTATTGTTCCATAAGAATGTTAGGATTGTTTTTTCTATTTCTGTGAAGAACATCATTGGTATTTTAATGGGGATTGCATTGAATCTGTAGATCACTTTGAGTAGTATGGACATTTTCACAATGTTAATTCTCCCAATCCAAGGGCATGAAATAAATTTCCAACTTTTTGTATCCTCTTTAATCCTTCAGTAGTGATTTGTAGTTCTCATTGGAGAGATCTTTCACCTCTTTTGTTTGGTTTAGTCTAGGTTCTTTTGTTTGTTCATTTGGTTTTTGGTTACTATTGTTAAGAGGTTTGCTTTCTCCACTTTTCTACTAGTTCATTATTGGAGTATTAAAATGCCACTGATTTTTGTGTGTTGATTTTGTATCCTGCAACTTTACTGAAATCATTTATCAGCTCTAAGAGGTTTTTGGTAGAGTCTTTAGGTTTTTCTACATATAAGATCATGTCATTTGCAGACAGGGGCAGTTTGACTTCATCTCTTCCAATGTTGAAACTATAGGTCATTCAGGAGCATGTTCTTTAATTTCCATATACTTGTATAGTTTCCAGAGTTTCACTTATTAATGATATCTGTAATCCTCTGATGTCTGAAAAGATACTTGAAAGGACTTCAATTTTTAAAAATTTGTTGAGACTTGATTTGTGACCTAACATGTGGTCTATCCTGGCAAATGATCAATGTGTTGATGAGAAAAATGGATATTCTGTAGTTGTTGGATGAAATGTTCTGTAGTTATCTGCCAGGTCCAATTGGTCTAATGTGAAGTTTAAATCCTGCTTTCTCTGTTGATTTGTTACCTAGATGATCTGTCCAGTGCTGACAGAGGGGGGTTCAGGTCTCTGACTATTGTCATATTGGGGTCTCTTTCTTTAGGTCTAATAGTGTTTGCTTTATATATCTGGGTCCTCCAGTGTTGGGTGCATTTATGATTGCTATGTCCTTGCCGGATACATCCCTTTATCATTATATAATGGCCTTTTTTGTCTCTTTTTATGATTTTTGGTTTAAATTGGTTTTGATTTCTATTTGCATGGTATATCTTTTTCGCCTATTTTAACAGATAAAAGAATAGCTACTCCTGCTTGGTTTTGATTTCTATTTGCATGGTATATCTTTTTCCATCCCTTCACTAGCAGTCTGTGTGTGTCTTTACAGGCGAGATGAGTCTGTTGAAGACAGCATACAGTTTAGTCTAGCTTTTTAATCCAGTCAGTCAGTCTACGTGTTTGAGTGGGGAGTTTAATCCATTTATATTTAGGGTTGTTGTTGAAAGGTATTTTCTTACTCCTGGCATTTTATCAATTTTTGTCTGGATGTTTTAGATATGTTTTGTTCCTTTCTTCCCCTTTTATTGTTTGTTTTCAGTGTTTGTTTTTTGAGATTGTAAGATACAATTTCTTTCTCTTTCACATTTTTGTTCTACCAGTGGGTTTTGTTCTTTCTGTGTATTCATGGTAGTGATTATCGTTTTTCAAATTCCAGTTGCAGTACTCCCTTGAGGACTTCTTGTAGGGCTGGTTGTGTGGTGGTGAACTCCCACAGATTTTGTCTGTGAAATACACTATTTCTCCCTCATTTCTGAAGGATAGCCTTGCTAGGTATAGCATTCTTGGCTGGCAGATTTTTTCTTTTAGAATTTTGAATATATCAACCTATTCTCTTCTGGTTTGTAAAGTTTCTGTTGAGAAGTGTGCTGTGAGTCTGATGGAGACTCCCTTACTGGTGACTTGACACTTTTGCTGATTTAAGATTCTCTTTTTGTCTTTGAGTTTTGCCAGTTTGACTGTAATGTGTCTCACAGAGGACATTACTGGATTTAATCTGTTTGGGGATATTTAAGCCTCCTGTATCTGAAGGTCGTTGTATCACCCTATACCTGGGAAGTATGACTTATGATTTGAAAAACCCAACTGAAAAAAATTTTTGGGGAAATAGAGGAAAATCGAGCATGGACTACTTATTAGATGTTAAAGAATCATTGCTCATTTTATTGCAAGTGTACTGTGGTTATTTTAACATTGTTATTAGTTTAAAAAACATATTAGGGCCGGCCTGGTGGCGCACTGCTACAGTGCACCGCTTGGGAGTGCAGTGGCGCTCCCGCTGATTTAAGATTCTCTTTTTGTCTTTGAGTTTTGCCAGTTTGACTGTAATGTGTCTCACAGAGGACATTACTGGATTTAATCTGTTTGGGGATATTTAAGCCTCCTGTATCTGAAGGTCGTTGTATCACCCTATACCTGGGAAGTATGACTTATGATTTGAAAAACCCAACTGAAAAAAATTTTTGAGGAAATAGAGGAAAATCGAGCATGGACTACTTATTAGATGTTAAAGAATCATTGCTCATTTTATTGCAAGTGTACTGTGGTTATTTTAACATTATTAGTTTAAAAAACATATTAGGGCCGGCCCGGTGGCGCACTGCTACAGTGCGCTGCTTGGGAGCGCAGTGGCGCCCCCGCCGAGGGTTCAGATCCCACGTACAGACCGGTTCCCGCTCACTGGCCGAGCGAGGTGCGGCCGCAATGCCGAGGGTTTCGATCCCGTTGCCGGTCCCGGTCTGGTACGGGCGTGACACTGAGGGTTGCAATCCGTTGCCGGACACAAAAAAAGGCAAAAAAAAACATATTAAAGTAGCTATAGGTGAAATAATAAAATGAATAGGGTTTGCTTTACATATTTCTGCAAAAAAGAAAAAACCACATGTGTGCTAGGGAATCGTAGAAGCTGGATGACATGTACATGGGAGTCCATGATACTATTCTCTTGACTTTTGCATATATAAGAATATTTTCATTTTAATAAAGTAAAAAAAAAGTTTAAGTAAGAGTGAGGTTCAGGGATGTGGAGTTTAAGTACAGGAGTGTGTGAAGATGTCCACCTAATGCCCTAAATCCTATCTTTACACTCTGAAGATCAAAATATTCACAGCATCGAAATGGCTGTGTCAAAATGTCCTGCTTCAGAACACACATGGCAAGAAATTTCTCAGGGGTCCAGAAACATGACAAGTGGGAACAGAATGAAATTTAAGAGAGTCCAATTAGGTCCTGAATGACAGCTAGGCAGATATCTGATGACAAACAGTACCCTTCCTCCCTCCAGAGACCTATCTATTTTGAGCCCAAAGTGAGGGAAGTGAGCTCAGATAATCCAGGGACTTTCACCATCGTTGTTCTGGTCCCTAGTTACCTAAATCTGAAGGCTGCCCAGGTTTTGGATGGGAAAAAATAAAATGGGCAGCAGAAAAACAGATTCAGACTCTATCAGTCAGAATCCTGGCAGGAAGCAGAAGTCACACTCATCTGTAACACTGAAGAGAATTGAATGAAGGAACTATTTTCAGAGGTGGAGGTAGGGTTATAAGTTAAATACTCTGGGCCTACAAAAAGCAAAGGGAGAGAACTTGTTACCAGATCCTGGTAACCAAAGGAGGTTGGGGTGGGGGACTATCACCTCAAGCTAGAGCCGTGAAGTGACACAGACACTGCAGGAAACAGGATGAGAAAGACAGACTGCAGTAGAAGTAAATGCCCCCCACCTGTCTCTCTGCCCATTGCCTGATCTCTTCTAGCATCTCCTACTGACCAAACCTAACTGGAAGTCATAGTCATGGGAGCCCAGGTGATGCAGCCTACTGAGGTCAGCCTCATGGGTCAACAAACAAGGCAGAGACAGTTGCCTAACAGACTAGGAGAATGGGGGATGCAGAATAACTAGCATACACCCTCAGAGGAGAATTTATACCTCAGTGGCGTACATAACGTCTTCAAAGCCACAACTAGTTAGAACTAATGGTCACTTGGCAAAATCTCTAATTCGATCAAACCCATGGTTTCAACTCCTTACGTAAAATGGGACTGAATATTTCCGAGCATTTTACAAGAGGCCTGAGAACAATAAATGGGCAAAGATTGTTTTCACAATATATACAAAGACAGGGCCCTGGGGAAATGTTAAGTAGCCACTCCCACTCAGACTCAGGCTTGTAAAACACACACAAAAAAACTTTCCCTCTATATTAAACATCTCCAAACTAAATGTACAGAGAAGTAGAGAAAAGTGGTTGCATTTCTCATGGGGCTCAAATCATGACTCAAGATTTGAGAAGAATTTGAGCAAAGTCGTCACAGGGCAAACAAGTCCCAGGGCCTAAGGGGAGGAGCATCACCGTGTGAGGTGACTGTGGAATCTTATCATGCCATGCAGGCCCTTCTGGTCTGGCCTCTCCCTGCCTCCCCAACGGAATCTCCCACTACTCCCTCGTCACTCTGCAGGAGCATGGGACCCCTCTTGGTTGGTGATGCCAGCTCTGCTTCCTCTTGCCATGGGCTTTGCATATGCTGCTTTCCCTGCCCTGGGTGGGTTTCCTCCCTTCCTCCATGTGTTAACTCCTACTCCACTGCAGCTCAACTGTCACTTCCCAGGGGAAGCTTCCCCAACTTCCTAATGAGGTCAAAGCCTCTAAGACACACTTACATAGCACCTGAACTTTTTCTTCATGCCAGCACTTTCACATATTTTGGAATGACTGCTTGATAGTGTCTGTCTGCCCAACTAAACTGTTAGTTCCATGCGGCAAGGACTGTGTGCATCTTTGTGCAACAATTGCATTTCCAGGCCTCACAAACTCGATAATATGTGAGGCTCATAGTAGGCACCCAATTATTGTTGAATAAACGAGTTTTTACTACAAGAGATAGAGAAGGGTTTTTCCATTTAAGAGACAACCTGAGGTTTTTTTTCCTGTTAATACACAGTTTTAGTTCCCCCCAATTATGTTAATGAGAGTTCACAATTATCTGATATTTCCCCATTTTTTCTTGTATCCCTTATAATTCTTAATAAGGGATATTTTTAAAAATTAATGTCCAGATTATACTTGCAATTCATATATATCCAACCTGAACAGTCCATAGTTTGTACAACTGCTGCTCTAAGAAATTATTTACAGGCACTCTAGGCAAGAAAGACTTAACCACATATACTTAGTTCCATTTACTAATGCAGGGAAATACACTCACAATTCTTTAAAGATTTTCAATAAGGGTGGAAGCCCAGTGGACTTCAGAAATCTCAATAGAATGCTTAGAGGCATTCTGACTGAGGTTTATCAGAACTCAAGTCTAGTAAAAAAGACATTATAATCTTTGATTCTTAACAGTAAGTAATCCATCCATGATTTTCTCTTCTGAACACTTGACACCTTCTTTATGGCTGATAAAATTGATCAATTTCCTACTTCATTTTATATTCAATTTAAAAAATCTTTATCATACGTGCCAAGTGCTACATACATACGTGTTCTCTCTAGTCCTTTGATTATCTCTGTATCCCACAGAATTTAGCAGAGTGACCTACACTTGGAGGCACTCAGAAAGGGCTTGCTTGGCAAGTGAATGGCAGGAAGGCAGAAAATGGAATTAACATTTGTTGAACACTTGGTATGTGGCAGCTATTGTGCAAGGAGTTTTAACAGTAACAAGAAAAATGACCAATGTTTAGTAAGTTTCTACATGACAGGTGCTATGCTAACACATAATCTATACATTATCTCATAATCCTCCCAACAATTTAATGAGATGAGTTATTTTGCCCAGACACAGAGAGGTTAAGTGAGTTGTTGAAGACTACATAGCCAGAGCTAGCATGTATTTCTAAACTTTGAACAATTGCATTCCTCCCTGCTCTTCTGGATTTATCTCATTTAATTGTGACAATTAATTCAGAAAGCAGGAACATGTAGAGGATTCTTAAAGCAAATGTACTTCACAGAGCCTGGTTTTCCAAAGCCTTGCAGTTTTAAATATTGACTTTGCGGAGGACTGGAGATTTTCCTCAGGCTCTACAGTCTCTGGTGTAAGATAAAGATTTGTGGCACAGCAAGGTTGCTGGCTCAAGGACAGACTAGTTACTGATTGTTATGTAAAGATACTGAGAAATTGCTGTAAGATCACTTAATTCTCTAATGGAATATCATCTGACTTGTTTCGCTGAAAGTTACCAGCCTACATTGTTAAATTATAACCCCACCTATGTTCTCTTCCTGTAACTTCCTGGTCTGGAAAACAAATGCAGGAAGAGAACCCCAATTCAGGGTTAATTTCCCAGGGAAGGGATGCCTCTTGCTTGAGGGTTCTGGCAGGAGATTAACCACTTTGGGGTCTCTCACTGCTCAGAAGAGATGGGCTTTGAGTAATCCTTTGCATCTCCGTCACCCAGGGGAAGTGGGGTGACAAATCCATGGGGGGTGAAGCCACAAAAAGCAATAGGAACATGGTGTTCCAAACTTTATTTTTAAGCCTAAAACCCTTACTATAAATGAAATGATAGGTAGAAGCTCAATATTGAGTAGAAAGAAAAAAATGCTCTAGCGTAAGAGGGGGTGAAGAACCCACAATCCCATCTGACCCCTTCAAAGCCTGGTGTTGCACCTGAAGAAGCTCTAGCACTCTCTGTAGCCAAAATTGGGAAATGCTGTTATAAATTAAGAAACTGGAGTTGAGGTACCACAAAACTTGCCCTAGTTTAAAAGTTTAATAAATGAGACACTAGTCATTTACATCCTGATTAGCCTGACTCCAGTGTTTATTGACATGGATAGATGGATGTTGCCATATGGTCACTTTTAAAAACATACTAAAACCAACCCAAAATTCTAATTTGGACACGTTTCATGCAAGAAACAACCTGGAAGTTCACATAAGTGCTTCCAAGTTATCTAAGAAAAAAATATACAAAATATTATTTATTTATTAAATGAATGCTGAGTTGCAAACACTTGGCAAGAAAATACTAACTGTACAAAGCTAAATTCCAGATTCAGGATCACAAATGCAAAAAAGTCTAATAAAACCAAGCTATTTGCATTCCTAGGCCCATGTACATGTTGTGCATAGATAGCTTCATATAAAGATTTTTAGATATGCCCATATTTCCTTCAGCCACAAAGTCAACAATGACCTCACTCCTCCAGCACCCTCCTTCCTTTATAAGAATTCTATACATCAATAGATGGCAACAGTATCTGCAGTAAGTAGTTTCCTCCAAACCAGAAAGGAACAAATTGGCTGGCAGGATATATTTCCTTGCCTTTGGAAATAAATCTTTCTAATTATCATTAGAATCATCTGATAATTGTTGGATTTGGAAACCAAAAAAAAAAAACCATGTCTTTATTTGTGAGGGTAACTATCAGACTTGAAACAGTCCACCAGCAACCCAAAATTCTAATTTGGACACGTTTCATGCAAGAAACAACCTGGAAGTTCACATAAGTGCTTCCAAGTTATCCAAGAAAAAAATATACAAAATATTATTTATTTATTAAATGAATGCTGAGTTGCAAACACTTGGCAAGAAAATACTAACTGTACAAAGCTAAATCCCAGATCCAGGATCACAAATGCAAAAAAGTCTAATAAAACCAAGCTATTTGCATTCCTAGGCCCATGTACATGTTGTGCATAGATAGCCTCATATAAAGATTTTTAGATATGCCCATATTTCCTTCAGCCACAAATTCAACAATGACCTCACTCCTCCAGCACCCTCTTTCCTTTATAAGAATTCTATACATCAATAGATGGCAACAGTATCTGCAGTAAGTAGTTTCCTCCAAACCAGAAAGGAACAAATTGGCTGGCAGGATGTATTTCCTTGCCTTTGGAAATAAATCTTTCTAATTATCATTAGAATCATCTGATAATTGTTGGATTTGGAAACCAAAAAAAAAAAAAAAACCATGTCTTTATTTGTGAGGGTAACTATCAGACTTGAAACAGTCCACCAGGGATCTTAAAGGCATGTTTCTAAAACATGGCCCTCACCAAAACAGTGCTCTGTGGTCAAACATGTTTGGACAATACCATATACCCACTGTGGAAATTTACAACATGCACTAACAGAAAGAGTTTGAGAGGTTCCATGACAAGTAGGGCTTGGCAAATGGAAACATATTTCACACAAATATTTAACTAGAAAACAAGGTTTTATTTCAAATAATTTCTCTTACTATATACTGAAGACCACATTTTAGGAAATGCTACAGTGGAAGAAAGAAGTTCTAGGATACATAGGTACCACAAGATTGGAAAAGAGAAAATTTAACATGCTTGCCCTCCCCTGATTCCATTGTATGCACCCTTTTCTTCTTATGTGTCTGCCCCACAATATTTTTGTTTTCTCATTACTTTAAGCTTAAAATGGGAGAAAATAGTATAAGAAAAATAAGCATATTGAACAATTTAACTGATATCCTAAAATATAGTACTAAAATTTTAAATAAATTGATTAATGTAAGTTCCTAAAGCAAACTGTTCTACTGAAAAATGCTTCTATTAATCTAAATAGATACATTTATCAAAATACATGGAATATATGGGTATGTACCTAGAAGTTTTATAGATATCATGTCTGTTTAGAAATAAACATACAGTTATACCTTTATGTAACAAGTATGCTGGACAAGCATAATCTTCTATTAATCTAAATAGATACATTTATCAAAATACATGGAATATATGGGTATGTACCTAGAAGTTTTATAGATATCATATCTGTTTAGAAATAAACATACAGTTATACCTTTATGTAACAAGTATGCTGGACAAGCATAATTCATAACAAAACATTTTTATTTTTCTCTCCCACTGTCCTGACAAACTTAATTAGATGGTAATAATCAACCCCAGCCCCTAGATCAAAACTCTAGCAGGCCAATGACTTTGCTGTTCACAGGTCATTGGCAATTCTAAAAATGTTACGGAAAGAACTCACGAGGAAACAACCCCAGTTGCTCGGAGAGTTGGAGAGTCAGAAAGTTTATTAGGCTAGCAGGACCCAGGTGAACTCACTTTCCAAATCCTGGGACCTTGAGTGCAGGGACAGCTGTGGTTTTATACTTTTCTTGAGCAGGTATGCAAGCTTTTCATTGGCCCTGTCTGTATCCAGAAAGAGTTACTCTAGCAGCTTTACAGAAGCAGGAAATGCGGTTAAGTGGGCTTTGTAAATTCTAACATATGTCTGGGGCAAGCAGCTTCTCCAAATTCAGGTGGCTTAGACAAGTAGGCAGCAGGGTCACAGAAGCCAAAGATGCAGACAACTGTTCAACCACTAAACCAGCTCTCAGGGGTCCTCTGCAAACAAGCCCATTCCAGCTGCAGGGTTACACAAGCAAAGGGGCTCAGCTAGAAATCTACTTTTTGGTGGCCTTGATAAAACGACTTTATATTACAAACACAGTCTCAATTGAGAAAACAGAAACTCCACAACCATGTAGTAATCAAACCATTGAGCTTGCCTTTGTGTTGAATCTTCCCCCTTCTGGGCTCAGCCCTCCTTCAGCCTGGAAGCCTGAAATAGAATGAAGGGCATGGTGACTTTGTCCTTGCCCACCTTACTAGCTAATGTTCTGACTCTTTCAAGGCTTAAGAAATTAAGGAATAGGGGCCTTCCTTATGTTGGTTTTGTTATTAACTGAGTTTGCTGTGTCTGAGCCTGGCAGATTGAGCTGACACTTTCTCTCTTGGACTCTGCAGAGGTTTCCTATTGAGTCCTTCTCTTACACAGTTCCCTGGACTCAGATCCTTTCCTAGGTGGTTTTCTGTGACCCCCCATCGAGGGCCCCAAGACATCTAGCAATCTGCCTTGTCCTCCTATGCTGCCATCCCAAGACACCTTCAGTTACCATATTGGACTAGATCCCAAAAGACCCCACATTGGCTCTCTCCTTTGCACAGTCCTGATCTGGTCTCCAGAAAGCACTCACACATCTTGTGCCCTGAAAAAAGGATAAGAAATGCAGCCTAATTCCCAGGAAGCAGCACTCCCACCCTGCACCCAGGCAGTTGCCCAGCCCCCCTTTACTCTGCCTTTCACATTTCCTAGGGAGTGTTTGACCCAATGCACAGACCACTCAATTTCTCAGGCTTGATTCAGACACAAGCCTCTGAGTCTTCCAACTACAAGAAACAATTCAGAGCTCTCTGATTAGTCTTTCTGATGACCTCTGTCAGGGCTTGGGGTTACAAGATAAAATTGGGACCCAGAAAGCAACACCCCAAAGTGAAGGCCTTGGAAGCAGCCTCAAAAGGAAAGTTTTCCTCTGACCTTCTGGCCTCCTGTCTTTCAACCTCATTCTCCCTGAGGCAAGCCATAGAAACTAAAATCCCTCTACTCCAAGGTGGGTCATAAATATACGCTAATCTTCTCCCCAGCTCCTCTGTCTTGCAGCTGGCCATAAAGAAATTCTCTGATCTATCTTGTCTGATTGTAGGTCATAAGACCCCTATTCCAAGAAGGGTCCTGCACCATACCCTGGAGGAATGAAAGCTACATAGAAAGGTCAAGAAGAATCTAAACAGACAATCTGGGTTTCCCCACTCAGTCTGAGCATTAGATTATATTTTTCTTGTCCAATCACATTTCTACACAGCTATTCCTGCTTCACAGAACGTAAGCATTAATATGGACAATTTTCCCTATATCTTTGGGTCTTCATTCTGTACACTCCCATGTCACATAGAACTATGATATAATAAAATTTCTTATGCCTTTTCTTCATATTAACCTGTGGTTATCAGGTGATTTTTCAGAGACCCTTCAGGGGGTTGAAGGGGATGTATTCCCTTGGCCCCTAGTCCACGCACTCTTTATAATATAATATAATAGTCCACCCACTCTTTATCCCAAGGGGGTGGTGATGACTCACTGCATGGCCACAGCTCTCTCCAAAGCAACATCTTCTCTAATCTTTCAATCCTTATATGAGCATATCCAAAAGCCAAAGGATCAGAATTATGTGTTTCTGAGTGTGGGGTAGTTGTCTTTTGATAGGTACATCATAGGTGCCTCAGTGAAAACTAAGATGAGAAGACAACATTCTAACGTCCTATTACCTACATCCCACATGTATGTATACATGTGTGTATGTGATATTTTATCATGCAGTTTTATAACAACTTCAAGTAGCTGACAGTGACATAAGAGCCATAGCACGCCCGAATTCAACAAAGATCTCCAGCTCTCAGTGATCACTGCTGATTTGAGTGGTGGTCATCATTACAAATGACTTCACAATCAAAAGCTTACCTTGACAATTTTCCAACCCATAACTTCCCATATTAGAATAAATAAAACCTACTTGACATGTGTAGACTTAAAATAGCCTTCCAACATATTCCTCACACACTAAATTACTCCCAAATTACAGTACTAGCTATTGTGACATTCCTGACAGTGACCTAGATTTTTCAACTTTTGCAAGAGCCCAGATGGTCAGAAAGAATTAACCAAATTTAATACTCGTTTTTAATGGTATGGCTTTAAATATTCTTTTAACAGTCGTCTCAGAGCTGCATTTAAAGAAAACTACTTAGTATTATTTGCAACTAAGAGAATAGACAATTACCAGAATAGACCAGCAAATTCCTACTGCTTATAGCCTGAATTGGGAAGTAATTCTTGGCCGAGAATTTTTTTAATTATATATACACATATATGTATAAGTATATTCATATACATACACACACACATATATATATTTTTTTAAATGACAAAGCAAACAAAGTGATATTAAATCTGGCTACTTCAGCCCATGTCCATCTGAGAAAGAATTCTGTAAATTATCTAAGTTTAATGAAAAGTTCTCTTATGTATAAGTATATTCATATACATACACACACACACACATATATATATATTTTTAAATGACAAAGCAAACAAAGTGATATTAAATCTGGCTACTTCTGCCCATGTCCATCTGAGAAAGAATTCTGTAAATTATCTAAGTTTAATGAAAAGTTCTCTTATAGTTAACTCAGATGTCTAATCATCATCCTTTATCTGGGGCTGTCAAGAAATAAAACATTTGAATCTATTCATAATAAAATACAAGACATTTTCATATTCAATTTCATGCAAGATTTTTTTATCCATTATGTTCAAGGATCTAAAATGACTAGATTAATCAGCCAAAAAAGATATTTTTAAAGATTCTCTAACAAAGAGAATTTTAGAAAAATAAGAATTCTGATTTTCTTTTGGGGGAACATTTTCATTAAGATAGGAGTAGTTAGGGAAAAAATGAAATGAGGGGAAAACATGTTTTGAAAGGAAAAGAACTCACCAACGTTCTTAGAAGGCAGGTGAAATGATACCACTCACAGTAACTAAAGTTAGAAAGGTGAAGGTGAAAAAACAAAGCAAAACCACAAAATAATAGTGAGTCTTTTTGTCTCCTCACCTGGCCTTAATTCAAATCAGAATGCTTTCTCCCCCTGCATTACTTCAAACAATTTACCCGAAAAAGAAACAAGAAAATGTGTTTTCTTTAAGTTACCCAGAGCACATATAGCAAAAACTGCAATGTTATCATTCANTAGCCTGAATTGGGAAGTAATTCTTGGCCGAGAATTTTTTTAATTATATATACACATATATATGTATAAGTATATTCATATACATACACACACACATATATATATTTTTTTAAATGACAAAGCAAACAAAGTGATATTAAATCTGGCTACTTCAGCCCATGTCCATCTGAGAAAGAATTCTGTAAATTATCTAAGTTTAATGAAAAGTTCTCTTATAGTTAACTCAGATGTCTAATCATCATCCTTTATCTGGGGCTGTCAAGAAATAAAACATTTGAATCTATTCATAATAAAATACAAGACATTTTCATATTCAATTTCATGCAAGATTTTTTTATCCATTATGTTCAAGGATCTAAAATGACTAGATTAATCAGCCAAAAAAGATATTTTTAAAGATTCTCTAACAAAGAGAACTTTAGAAAAATAAGAATTCTGATTTTCTTTTGGGGGAACATTTTCGTTAAGATAGGAGTAGTTAGGGAAAAAATGAAATGAGGGGAAAACATGTTTTGAAAGGAAAAGAACTCACCAACGTTCTTAGAAGGCAGGTGAAATGATACCACTCACAGTAACTAAAGTTAGAAAGGTGAAGGTGAAAAAACAAAGCAAAACCACGAAATAATAGTGATTCTTTTTGTCTCCTCACCTGGCCTTAATTCAAATCAGAATGCTTTCTCCCCCTGCATTACTTCAAACAATTTACCCGAAAAAGAAACAAGAAAATGTGTTTTCTTTAAGTTACCCAGAGCACATATAGCAAAAACTGCAATGTTATCATTCAGCAATTATGATGCTCTAGTTTATTTTCAAAATAGCTCAGAATTACACATGCTCGAGAAGTGGTCCTGGATACAGCAAGAGCTCTTTGTTTAATACAATACAGATTTTTCCTAACAGCTTCCCTCTGCTACCTCATATCTTTCTTAACCCTACATTGTCCTCCATAGAACTATCCCTTCAGCAATGAACACTAGGAATGTGTGAGAGTTCACTATTTTTGCTTTCTTTCGAACAAGGCAGAAAATATTTCTTTCAGGGTAGCCATCCAATACCTGAGTGCTTTTAATACTCTGCAGCAGGTAATTTGTTTTTCAGAAGGATGGGAGCTGAAAGCAACACAAACAGTAATAATGGGGTCAGAGGCTAGAATTTTTCCCAGAGTTAGAACCTTTAGACATAAATTCCTCATATTTGGAAGGGCCTCAGAGAGGAGGAAATAATGTTGCAAATGCAGGAAGCAATATTCTGAGAAATGATCTGCCCAAGGCCTTCTAGAAGGAATAGGACTAGACTCTGGTACTCCAGACCCTCAGTGCAGGGCTCTTTCCACTACCTCACATTTTCCATTGTCCTCTCCTTCTGCCCCTTGACCTCTCTGACAAATGCTCAAAGGCTCACTTAAAATAGTCCTTTCCTCAAAATAACAAAGGCCTGGCAAATGAAAAAAACAGTCTGAAATAAAGATTCCAATTAATTTGCTGGATAACCCTTCAAATCTACCAGAAACTGATTCTAGCAGAATGTTATTTATTTATATCCAACTCCTGTTTCAAAAATAACTTCGTATGTTTTACAGAAATATGTAGACTATGACCAGCTAAAAATAAATGCAATGGGGAAATTATTGCAAAGGGGAAAAAAAAGGATAGGAAAATCTAGCCTATTAAAAGTACCCATCGTAGGATCTCCTCAAAAGGGAAAAGAGGTATAAATATTCCAAAAGGAGTCTCCTGGATGAACTGTCATACAGCAAGAAAGCAATTTATATAGCTGGTAGTTCAGCAAAAAAATGAGGCGTGAGAGGACAGAAGAGAGACGAGAGCAGAATTGGGGGAGAGAAAGGACAGAGGGAACCACAACAGGTTGATGTCAGCTTAGGTATCATCTACTAAAGAATCAAAAATAATTTATTGCATAATTGGAAGCTCAAATTCGTACAGCATCTGGACTCAATTGCGCTTCTTATGTTATAATGCAATACAGTGTAAATCGATTG
>NW_007727660.1:153300-154577 GCF_000696425.1 Galeopterus variegatus
ACACACACACAAATATTATGCATTTTTGACACAGAAATTTCATTTTCATAAAATTCCCCTTAAGAAGGAGTTGATGAAGGGTGCAATGATATACAAAGTTCTTCGCTGCAACATTGTTTCAAAGACCCAAGTTGGAAGCAAACTAAAATCAAAGATGATGATTTAAGCAAACTATATAATTCACCCATACAAAGTAATACTATAACTGGAATTATAAATGATGATGTAAAATTCTATGGACATGGTACATTGTAAGATAAAAACAAGACAATATTATTGGATGTATCAATTGTGTATGTTTACATGTATGTGTGTGTGTGTGTGTTTAGAAGAAAGACAAAAGTATGGGAGAAAATAGCCGCACATATTAATCAAGTTTATTGCTGTTGTGATAGGACTATAAGTGATACATTCTTTTTTATATTTTTCTGTTGTGTTGGATTTTTAAATTTTACTTTTATAAAATAGGCAGACATTACTTTTATAAACTGAAAAAAAAAAAANTACAGCATCTGGACTCAATTGCGCTTCTTATGTTATAATGCAATACAGTGTAAATCGATTGGCTTAGAATTTAAAATTAGAGCCCAATTACCTGTGTAAGGAATCATAAATCCAACTTGTATTTTTCTAACAGGGTTAACAACTCATGATGCCAGCTTAAACTCAGGAAAATCGATTTTCTGGCCTTAAGAACAATTGTGCATGATATTTTATCACCCTGGTCTAGTGTACCAGGTGGAAAGTCTGGGGGTGGGGATAAAGAGTTTGGGGGAGGGTAGAAGCCTAAAGCAAAACAAACAAACAAATGTAGAGCACTGAATGCTACTCAAAACACTAACTACATGCCAGGTAAATCAGAATGGGGGCACTTACATGAGGTAGGCAGTCAAAACCTGGACACCTGTTGTATGGTGAAGTATCGCAGTAGTAATAGCAAACCATCCTACTGCTTTTCTTGTTCAGCAAAAACTCCCCAGAGCTAGAGAAGTGAAAGGAAATGCTAACTAAGGGGAGAGACTGAACTACCGCTAGCAGCTCACCAGCACCGGCCTTCCTGAATGAGCTCACACCTGCATTAAACCAGAGACTCCCTTCTTGTGTGCAGCTTGTTGATCTTCTCTGCAGCTGGAAACATCTGAGAGCTCATTCAGTGATACAAGGTGGGCGTGTGGAGGAATAAAGCTGGGCCAACAGTGGAAGAACACATAGTATGACCTTTATGGAGGGCAGTTTTGCATTGCATAATATGCTTGTGTGTGTGTGTGTGTGTGTGT
>NW_007727660.1:155726-159733 GCF_000696425.1 Galeopterus variegatus
TTTCTGTTGTGTTGGATTTTTAAATTTTACTTTTATAAAATAGGCAGACATTACTTTTATAAACTGAAAAAAAAAAACCCCAGCAATTTCTATTTTGGATCTTTTTTAAAGTAGAAAGGATAGGACAGGGAGCAGCAATTGTTTAGAAAAAGCTGAAGCCAACCAGGGCCCACGAGGTTTTCACTGCACAAAACACTAGCACCTATCCCATAATGGCTTCTGTTTTTACACAAAATTCCACTGACTGGTACATTTTATAGAGGAGGGAAAACAAATGCACCCAAATTAATCACTAGGCCGCCTTACTTTTATGTTCTGTGAGCCAAAAAATTCAGTCCCTACTGAGCTTCTGAGAGCAAATGTCCTTTCTAGACCTAAAATATAGCTAGAAAACTCAGGAACTGTGCTTCCTACCTTGGGTTTCTTGGTACCTCTGTTTTCTCATTGTCCAAATGGACATGTAAAACTATTAATTTGAAAAGCCAATGTTCTCTTTTTAAAACACAAAACACACTATTAGCACCCATGACTCTCACTGAATCATTTCTGTATCTTAGTTTCACCTGGTCTATACGGGAGTAAGATATTTGAAGTTAGAGTGAGAGAGAGAGATCTAGAAGGACCTTAGAGATCATCCAATTCAATGCTCTCATTTTGCACAAGAGAAAACTCACACCATTCACTAAGTGAGCCAGCCAGGGCTGAAGCCAAGGGTCTGACTCCCAGTCCACTCCTGATCACTTCACCTCTAATTTCACTCAAAGATGAAACTGCAGCTTCCCCTTTCTAGAGAATCTGAATATTTCTTTAGCTAATGTTGACATAAATCAGGCTTCAGACGTCCTGTGTGAGATAGAGAAAAAAGCAAGCAAACCTAACATAATACACCGTTTAGCTTTTCCAGATGCATCAGACAGATACTCTCAATAATGAAAAATACTTCATATACCACTTTTATACAGTCCACTCTTCACTCTGTGGTAGAAAAGGCAAAAAGTTCAGTAGAATAAAGCTATGTGTGTATGTGCTGACATTTTTAAAAGGTTTACTTTCAGAGACATAATTTAAAGTATTTTTCCTTTTTTGCTATCAAAACCAAACATATTCACTGTAAGACATCTGGAAAAATACAACAAAATGTTAAGAAGCAGAAAAAGAAGGCATCTCACACAATTCAACCAACAAGAGACAACCACAGTTAAAATTTTATTACAGTTCCTTCTAGTCTTATTCCTTTTTGAATGGTTGAGATCTTAATAGATATACCATTTCCACCTTTTTTAAAATCCCAATTATTCCTAAGCATTTTACCAGTTCATTAAAAACTATTTATAAACATTGTTTTAATGTATAAACAACATTTCATGATATGGATGTACTAATTTTATTTAATTATTTTCTTTATGTAAGGCACTTAGGGTTTTTCCTATTATACAGAATGCTATAATAAGCATTTTGATCTTCATTTCTGATTATTTTCTTATCTTCAGTTCCTAAACTGGGGAGTCACTACATTAAAAATACTATGAACATTTTAAATGACCAGAAAGTTTGTAACAAATTTTGTTTTTCCTACTGAAAGTATATGAAAGTAGCTATCTTTTTCAGTAATAAGTATTTTTAAATCTTTGTTAATTTTATAGGTGACATACATTCCTATTTCAATTTGAATCTCTCTGTCATTGAACAGTTTCATATGCTCATTGGCCACTGTGTTTCTCCTTTGGCGGATCTATTTCTTGAGGTCTTTGCCCATTTTATATAATGAGGGAAAAGGGGAGCGTTTTGGTTGAAGACATTCTATCATGTTTTCTTCAAAAAATAAAAGAAAAATACAACTTTTAAACAAAGTGATAAACTTGCTGAATTCACTGAAGCTTAAGAAAACATAACTCATAGGTTGAAGACATTCTATCATGTTTTCTTCAAAAAATAAAAGAAAAATACAACTTTTAAACAAGGTGATAAACTTGCTGAATACACTGAAGCTTAAGAAAACATAACTCATAGCACGATCAGTTAAGGGATGCAGAGGAAAGAGCAGAACACAGTTTTTTCCAAGTACATTTTGTATGAGGGCCATCCAATCAATGAAATGTCCATACAACTTCCTGTATCTGCTGATTCCACATACCAGATTAACAAACTATTAAAGATAAAATGAAGAGCTACATGGTATTTCTCGGGCATGTGGCATATAAAAATCACAAATTCTCTTTTTAAAAGAATGTGTTCTGGTTGACATTGGTGAACAGAGCAAACCTATTTACCTCCTTCTCCACCCAAAGCACTTTCTAAATGATACTAAAGGAATATAAAGGTGTAAACCCATAACCACAAAGAGAATGAAAAGAAGCCGGTAGAAGATGAATGATTTCAAGACAAGTCTGTTGACTTATGAACCATAAGCAAAGGAAACCACAACCTAAAAGGGTGTTGCAGCAAAGGAAAGCAGACCTCCTGGTTACCCCAGAAAGAACTAGGCTTCAAAAATAGCAGCTACAACACAGCATGGAAGAGGTTGGTGGGTCTGAAAACAGGGGATTCGTTACAGGTCAGTACATTGACCGCTCTCCCTTCCTCCTGGCTCTCTATGTAGACTCTCTATATAGAAGACAAGCACTAGCTTCAAGCCAATAAAAAAGTGTCCAAGGAGAACTAGGACAGTTACCATGGGTGTTAAAACCTCACTCTGGCACCTGGGGATCCCCCAGTTTCCGTGCACATACCCCAAACTGCAACTCTTCAGGCCTGCCTTTTACAAGACCTGCCCCACTTAAAAATAGCTCCCAAACAGCCTTTTTAAAGTCTCATTCTTTTATACACATCAGAGATCACCAGAAATCTAATATGCCAAGAAAGTCCACCACAGAAAAGAGAATGAGTGAGTAGAACAACAGAAAACATGACACTGGAGGACACAGTCCAGTCTTTAGGGAAAAGATACAAACTTGAAAAAGAAAATCTACTAATCTCCTCAATAATGATTTGAGGAGATTTGGTAACTACAGAACAAAAACAGGATTATATTAAAAAGAATAATCAGATAATAAGATCTTTTACGAATTATATGATTGCTTAAGTATAAAAATTCAACAGAAATTTAGAAGGCGAAGTTGGAAAAATCTCAACGATAGACTAAATATACAAATGTGAGGAAAAAAAGGATATATATATAGATGATCCATCCAGGAGGTCTAACAATGGACTAACAGGATTTTAAGAATGAGAAAAAAGAAACTGGAATGGAGGAAATTATCAAAGAAATTGTATTAGAAATTTTCCCAGCGTTAAAGTGAGACGTGAATCTTTGAAATATAGGAATCTACTCGGTACCAGGAAGAATGAACTGTGAAATGTTAGAAAACTGAAAGTCCTTACAGCTTCCTGGAAAGACAAAAAAAAAAAGAAGGTAGTCTACAAAACAAGCAAGGATCAGAGGAGCATCGGACTTAGCAGCAGCGGGGTTGAATCCTAAGAGACAGGAAAATGGATTTTCAACATAGAAGTCATACATAAACTATTAATCATGTTTTGAAGGCAAAATTTAAAATTCCAGGCTTTAAGGACTCAGAAAGTTTACTCCCCTTTCACCCTTTGTTAGTAACTTACGAGCAAAATTAAAAGGCAAGTAAAAACAAGAAAGAAAGAAAAGAAAGTCCAGCAAACAGTGACTTTAACCCTAGAGGACAATGGGCCAATCAAGGATGATTCTAGAAAACAGGTCTACAGAGCAACCCACCCAAACGTGAGCAGAACAGAATCTGTAAGAAACAGACAGAAGCAGCACAACAAACAGTGCAATGTATGAACTTGGAAAAACTCAAAGTTATGATTGAGGCATATACTCAGAAAAGGCAAGAGGGCATCAGAAATTCCAGTAAAGACAAAAATAATTTATAAGAAAGACTTGAAATATATATTACACAAGCTAAAAGATGGAATAATTTTGACAAAATGATTTTTTTTTCCTTTTTGTCTTTTTTTCGTGACCGGCAACAGATCGC
>NW_007727660.1:159956-177913 GCF_000696425.1 Galeopterus variegatus
TAACTTACGAGCAAAATTAAAAGGCAAGTAAAAACAAGAAAGAAAGAAAAGAAAGTCCAGCAAACAGTGACTTTAACCCTAGAGGACAATGGGCCAATCAAGGATGATTCTAGAAAACAGGTCTACAGAGCAACCCACCCAAACGTGAGCAGAACAGAATCTGTAAGAAACAGACAGAAGCAGCACAACAAACAGTGCAATGTATGAACTTGGAAAAACTCAAAGTTATGATTGAGGCATATACTCAGAAAAGGCAAGAGGGCATCAGAAATTCCAGTAAAGACAAAAATAATTTATAAGAAAGACTTGAAATATATATTACACAAGCTAAAAGATGGAATAATTTTGACAAAATGATTTTTTTTTTCCTTTTTGTCTTTTTTTCGTGACTGGCAACGGATCACAACCCTCAGTGTCGCGCCCGTACCGGACCGGGACCGGCAACGGGATCGCAACCCTCGGTGTTGCTCCCGCGCCTCGCTCAGCCAGTGAGCGGCCGGTCTGTATGTGGGATCCGAACCCTCGGCGGGAGCACTGTGTGGGATCCGAACCCTCGGCGGGAGCACCGCCATGCTTCCCAAGCGGTGCACTGTAGCAGTGCGCCACCAGGCCGGCCCCAGACAAAATGATTTAAAGGAAGAGAATACATTTGAACCTGACTCTGGGCACAATGTCCTTGGAGTATCACAGGAGTTGTGACACTGTAACCACAGTGACCACATAGGTCTACACTAAATAATTTAGCAAAGTCTTCATTGTGTAAATATTTTCATTATTTCTACTCTGGAAAAATCACAAAGAAAGACCACTATGGTGACAGAGCAAAGGCAAATTACACTCGACAATGCAAAAATAATGGTACAGCTGACTGAGAATAGAAAGTGGAAGAGGAAAAAGAGCAGTAAAGAAAAATGGGTGACTAGATGGATGGACCAATATGGGGAGGTTTAAATATGACTTCAAAGTGGCAAGACCAATAGAAGTTGAGAATAATGTCATGTTATAGAAAGACAATGTGAAAAGGTTTAGCGTAAGTAAGCTAAATCCTTCTTGTTTTTAGAAGAAAAACAATAGATGATGTAAAAAAATCAATCAGTAAATATTAGCTAGCAATGTGGAATTAAAACCAGGAATAGGTGAAAGTGTCACATTCAGGGAGCATAAATAAAAGTGGGAAGGCTGGAATTAGGAACAGTTACTTTTCATTGTAAGTGTTTCTAAACTATTTGATATTTAACTATGTGCTGATTTTTGCTTTCATAAAAAAAAAAAAGAAAATTATAAAAAGAGCAACTGCATTGTGACAAGCTCTTTTACTAAAAACAAAATTAAATAATTGAGCCTGTTTGAATGCTGCCTTCTGGACAACTCTGGAGGAATAGTGAATTTAGTATAACTGGATTTATTTATAACAAGGGGAGAGCAAATACAGTGTACGGAAATGAGCCACATCATTTTTTCCCAACAGAACAATTAAGCTTTCATTAGGACTTAATGACAGGATGACATTCTGGGGTTTGGAGGGTAAGCACATCCCCTTCATTATCAAATCAAAGACTCTCTAGTACCAAGAGGAACTCTTTATCCTGGATTCTCCCCTCACCCCCACCCTCAAGCCCTATCAAGACTCTAGGTAGAGATGGAAATTGAACAAAAAGTATCCTAGTGCTAATTGCATATTCTCTCATTTTCCTAAAATCGTTGCCTCCTAGCCATTTCATATTAATATCCCCGAAACGGACAGAAAGTGCACATTTGAATACACAGCTAGGTGCATTTCCCAGAATATATTTTTGAATAGGCTAGCTGTTGGAAAGTTGGCAAGACACTAGTGACTCCATGTTTGGGCTACTACACTCATCTTTCTTGGAAGGTCTGGTGTACATGTTATTTAGAACAGCCTGGGTAAACGTATTACTGTACCCTGTGTTCACAGGAAAGGTTGGTTCTGAGTTCAATCACTATTCCTAGCAGTTTAAATGATAGCCGCTGTGCTGTAATCTAAAATAAATTGCTTTTCTCAAGAAGCTATGTAAGCTTTTGCACTGCAACTTAGCAGAGCTGCTGGTTTTATCTCATCTGAAATTCAAGAGTGTACAAAAGCATGGCCTCTGAACTCTTGTGTTTTTACCTCAAATGGCATTCATCTACACTTCTGAGACTCTCTGTTCACCCAAAATTACTACCCTGGAACTAGATTTATGAGAAAGTACGGTGTCTCTAATTTTTTATGCAAGTCATTATTTTGTTTTTGTTTTTGTTTTCTACCTGAGCCACAGACTTTGCCTGGGCTCTTTCAAAAGAGCTTTATTTCTGGGGCCAAGATTTGTTCTCCCTGTTCCCAAAGCTAGAAAGCTCACCTGGCACCATGGGCTATGACAGCGAGTGTGAGGACATTGGCTCCCACACAAATCTGGAAACTTCTGCAAACTTGCCATTCAAATTCACCTCCTCCCCCCCTCTCCAAGGGGAAAGGAGGAAAAGGAAAGAAACTTGTCCAGTGAGACGGGAATTCTACCTTTCTCCATTCCCCACCTCTCTGAGATTTTCCCAAAAGTCCCATTGGCCAAGCTCACAAAACTGTTTCCCCTTAGAACATTCAGACCCAGTCCCTCAGGAGAAGCACAGCTGCCTCAGCATTTCTCTGATGGAGACAGTTTCTGATCCCTTAGATGCCTTTTCACAAAGGCAATTAGAAAGGTTTCCAACGTTCAACTACATTCTTTCAGATTTAACAAGGCAACATAATTAACGCTGCTGTTTTTCTGCCAGTCAACAAGAGAAAATTGCTCTTCCAAGAGATTTTTCACGTTTACAAAAATAATCCATTAATACTTTTCCCTTTCAAATATTTTTCTTCTATTCAAATTGAAAGAGATTGGTTTGGGGTGTGCTATGCGGTACGTGCTCAGCAGCATTTTTCTGAAAAGGGAAATTTGTCTATGCCCATCAAAAAGAACAACCAGCACAAAAAAAGCAAAATTACACTTTAGACCAATTCAAACTCAAACTTAGAGTCACTGTGAAGGCAAGGAAGTCCTGTTATTTTATTTTTTTTCTATCACATGCAAGCAGCTGTGCCATGGGAGAAGATGAGATGTACCTCTTGAATCATGTGAATCCCCCAGTTCTCCTGGATCTATGATAACCAGGGAGAGACAAAGTGCTGGTTCTCAACCAAGGTCCCTAGGAAGCACCGGGAAATGGAAGGGGTGGAAGAAACATTTCTTTGATGTCTCAGTAATGGGGAGCAGGGGGTAATATTGACAGTTGGGGACACTCTAAATGTTGCTAGAGTTCTACAGTGTGTTACCTTCACACAACAAAGAATTGTCCTGCCCAGAATACCAATAGATCTCCCTTGGGAAACACTGACCTCGGTTGGGAGAAAGTCAATGCTGCAATAAGGCAAAATGAGCTCATTGTCCTGGGTCCCTCATTTTCTGATTTTGCAAACCCTGGGCTGCTGGCAGATACTCAATTACTAAAGGAATCATTGGCAAAAAAGATGGTAAGTCACTTATTCATTCAATAAATATGTATTAAGTACCTTCTGTGTATAATGAAATTAATGCTATTGACAAAGAGTTTCTCCTTGACCAAACTTTAGTCAGGTTCCTCTGAATCCTCTCCCCAACAGGGTCCTGACTTTTGGATTCCTGTGTCTTTCTTTGCATTGCCCAATTTTAGCAAGAATGCTTCTAAGCTGGTTTAGCTAGAACTCCCCCTCCTCAATATTTGAACAGGTTCTTTATCCACCACCATCCCCCAGGTGATGTCTAATCACCATGGCCAGCCTTTGGGCATATTTCACAGCAGTGGGTCCAGTTTCTCTGATCCAGTTTCTCTGCCTCCTTACCATCATTTGGTTTCATCAGTATTTTTTTCCAATTTTTTTTTATTGTGGTAAAATACACATAACATAAAATTTACCATCTCAACCACTTTTAAGTGTCCATTTCAGTGGTATTAAGTACATTCATATTGTTTCCAACCATCTCTACCTGTTCATCTCCAGAACTCTTTTCATCTTGCAAAACTGAAACTCTGTACTCATTAAACAGTAACTCCCAGTCCCCTCTTCCCCACCTTCCTCAGCCCCTGGCAACCATTCTATTTGCTGTCTCTCTAATTTTGAATACTCTAAGTACCGCAAATAAATGAAATCATATAGTATTTGTCTTTTTGTAACTGGCTCATTTCATTTAGTGTACTGTCCTCAAAGTTCATCCATGTTGTAACATGTGTCAGAATTCCCTTTCTTTTTGAGGCTGACTGAAAAGGGACTTACTTCTGTCCCATTTTGCTATTGGCTTTCTGTATGCTTTATAGCTTTCTTGTTCCTCATTTCCTGCATTACTGTTTTCATTTGTGTTTAGTTGACTTTTTCTGTATGTGAAATGCTAAAATTTATTTTTCATTTCTCTTTGCGTATATTATATATCTATTTTCTTTGTAGTTACCATGGAGATTACATTTAGTATCCTAAAGTTGTATATTCTAATTTGGATTCATACCAGCTTAACTTCAATGACTTACAAAATTTTGCATATATTATATATCTATTTTCTTTGTAGTTACCATGGAGATTACATTTAATATCCTAAAGTTGTATATTCTAATTTGGATTCATACCAGCTTAACTTCAATGACTTACAAAAATGCTGCTCCTTTACTTCTCTGTCCCTACTCCTTTCAATTATTTATGTCACAAAACTACATTTTTATACCCTGTGTATCCAAAAATATAAACTAATATATTTTTAATTGTATTGAATGCTTCTTAAATTATGTAGAAAACAAAATGTAGAGTTACAAAGCAAAGTTACAATAATAATAGCTTTTGGAATAATAATTGCTTTTTTAAAAAAACAGTCTCTACAACATGTAGAAAACAAAAAATAAGAGTTTCAAAACATTGTTACAATAATACTAGCTTTAATAATTGCCCATGTATTTACATTGGGAGATCTTTATTTCTTCATACAGCTTCAAGTTAATATCTAGTGTCCTTTCATTTCAGCCTGGAGGACTCTCTTTAGCTTTTCTTGCAGGGCAGGTCTAGCGGTAACAAAGTCCCTCAGCTCTTGTTAATTTGGGAATGCCTTAATTTCTCCCTTACTTTTAAAGGACAGTTTTGCTGGATATAGGATTCTTGGTTGGCAGGTTTTTTCTTTTAGCACTTTGAATATATCAGTCCTCCTGGACTCCAAAGTTTCTGATAATAAATCTGATCATCTTATTGATGATCCCTTGTATGTGATGACTTGCTTCTCTCTTGCTGCTTTTAAGATTCTCTCTTTGTCTTTCAACAGTTTGATTATAATGCTTCACAATGTGGGTCTCTTTGAATTCTTTCTACTTGGAGTTTGTTGAGCTTCTTAGATTTTTATGTTCATGTCTTTCATCAAATTTGGGAAATCTTTCACCATTATTTCTTCAAATAATCTTACTGCCCTTTCCTTTTCTCTTCTGCTTCTGGAAATCACACAATACATATGATGGTCTGCTTAATGGCATCCAATCAGTTCTGTTCTGTTATGCTCTGTTCATTTTTCTTCAATCTTTTTCCTTTCTGTTCTTGAGACTCATAATTTCCTTTTTCCTGTCTTCAAATTCACTGATTCTTTCCTCTGGCTTTTTGAATCTGCCGTAGAATACCTCAACTGAATTTTTCATTTCAGTTATACTTTTCAGTGCCAAGAATTTATTTTCTTTTTTTTTTTTCCTTTAGGTTTTCTATCTCCTTATTGCCTTTTTGTTCACACATCATTTTCTTGACTTTCTCCACATCTTCTTTTAGTTCTCTGAACATCTTTGAGACAGTTTTAGAGTCTAGTAGATCCACCATTGGATCTTTTTTAGGAACAGTCTCTGTTGGCTAATTTTTTTCCCCTTAAACAGTCCATACTTTCCTGTTTCTTTGTATTTGTTGTGATTTCTTTGTTAAAAACTGGAAATGGGAATCTAATAATGTGGTACCTCTGGAAATCAGATTCTTCCCCTCCATTGGGGTTTGTTGCCTTTTGTTGTTGTTTTTGTTTTGTGTTGTTTTGTTTGATTGTTGTAGGCTGTCTCTGTGCTGGGGACCAACCTAAGGTGTAAACTTAAAATCTTCTCAGGTCTTTTTTGAGTCTGCACCTTTCCCTTGGTATAAGCAATGAGTTTCTAATTTCCCCTTTATATGTTATTGCTTTTGAATGTCCTAGTCTTTAATGTGTGGCTCACAAAAAGAGAAAAGAAGAAAAATGAAAGAAGGTGCAAAAGGGTGCTGGCTTTTCAAATCCCCTGGAAGTTATTTCAGCTGGAGGGGGAGGGGCTTGTAAGAATGGGAGAAGTGCAACAACAGTGGCACCTCTTTGTCTGCACCTCTGTGATAAGAAGTAGCAATCAGCAATCAGAGCACAAATCCCTGATTTTTGTAAGACAGTGTCTTTTTGCACACACTGGCTCCCGCAAACTGTGCAGGCCAATCCTGGAATCCATACAAGGTTACCTGCCACTGGACTGGGAGTGGGAGATGGGTAGATGAGACTGTACTAAGAGGTGATATTGACCAAAATTAATAGCAAATTACCCTCCAAACCTTCCCTGGGAAGTTGCAAGACTTCAATAGAGTACAGAGCTCCAAAATAGTTACATCCTATAGACTCTGCCAGTGAATTGTAGTCTAGGGGAGAAGACAGATTCCTAGGGCTTCCTAGTCCTCAGTCTTCCCAGAATTCTCTATCATAACATTTTATTTTACCCATGTTTTATACACATGTATTTCTGATACATGTGTAATGATATCTCATTATGATTTTAATTTGCATTTCTCTGATGGCTAATGATATGAAATCTCTTTTAGTATGCTTATTTGCAATCTGCATATACTCTTTGGTGGAATGCATGTTCGTGTCTTTTGCCCATATTCTAATTGGATTGTTCAACTTTTTACTCTTGAGTTTTAAGAGTTCTTTCATATATTCAAAGTAATAGTTCTTTTTGGATTATGTGGTTTGCAAATATTTTCTCAGAGTCTGTAGCTTGTCTTTTTATTCTCTTCACATGGTCTTTCACAAAGCAAAAGTTTTAATTTTGATGAAGTCCAATCTATCAATTTTTTCTTTGTGTAAACTGTGCTTCTGGTGTTAAGTCTAAGAACTCTTTGCCTAGTCCTACATCCCAAAGATTTTCTCCTATGTTTATTTTTCTAAAATTATTATAATTTTTCATTTAAGTCTATGATTCATTTTGAATTCATTTTTGTATAAGGTATGAGGTGTAGATCAATGTTCACTTTTTCCAGTGGATGTCTAATTCTGTAGCACCATTTTTTGAAAGGCTGGGCTTCCTTCTTTGAATCGCTTTTGTACCTCTGTCAAGAATCATTTGAGCATATTTGTGGGGCTCTATTTCTGGGTCCTCTATTCTGTTCCATTTTGTATATTCCTCTGCCAAGACCACTTGGCTTGATTACTATAGCTATATAGTAAACCTTAATATGGGGTGGAGTGATTCCTCCCACTTTATTCTATGCCAGGTTTGTTTTAGCTACTAAAGACCTGTTTATTTCCACATAAATTTAGAATAAGCTTGTGCTGGGATTTTACTGGGAATTTAATTAAACCTAAAGGTCAGTTTGGGGAGAACAGAGATCTTTACTATGTTGAGACATCTCAGTCTCACAATTCATTTAGGTCTTCTTTAATTTCTTTTATCAGTATTTCATAATTTCAGCATATAAACCCTGTATCTGTATTGCTAATTGTACACCTAAGTATTTCATTTTCTTTGGAACTATTGTAAATGATATTACGTTTTTAATTTTGGTTTCTGCATGTTTATTATTAGTGTATAAAAATACAATTGATTTTTGCATGCATACTAAACCCTTGCTGAACTCACTTATTAGTTCTAAGAGTTTTTTTCTTGTTGTTATAGATTCCTAGGGATTTTCTAGGTACAAAATCATGTCATCTGCAAATAGAGGTAGTTTTATTTCATTCCTTTTCAAACTGCATGTCTTTTATTTCCTTTTCTTGCCTTATTGTTGTGGCTAGAACTTCCAGAACTACGTTGAATAAAAGTAGTGAGAGTGAACATCCTCGTCTTATTCCCAATCTCAAGGATACTCTTTATCAAGTTGAGGTGATTCACCTCTATTCCAAAACTGCTGAGAGTTTTTTATTATGAATGGATGTTGAATTTTGTCAAATGCTTTTTCATATTGTTACTGGAGAAGAGGGTCTGAGGAGGCCAGGTCACTGACCTTTTGACCCTGTCCCCTACCAGATTGTTGACTCTGCTGCAGGAAAGAATTCAAGGGCACAAATAGAGTAGAAAGTGAAAGCAAGTTAATAGAAAGAGTAAGGAATACGCACTTCACAGGCAAAGTATGTTCTGACTCCAGAGTAAGCAGCAGCTTCATTTTGTACCAGCTTCCAACTTTTATAGTTGGCTACCTACCATTTTCACGCTATCTATGAATATTTAACTGAGGCGGAGGTTCCCAGTTATGTAACTCCTAGCCTGTGCATGTGCAACCATAGGCATTGCTCAGGTTTGCCTCCTGTAGTCTCAATCTTCCCAAGTTGTGTTTGAAAATAGGTGCAACATGCAACAGTCACTCTCTTCTGGCTCAGGGCCCAGGGGAAGGGCCTGAGCTCCAAGAGAGTGGTTTGAGGCCTAGAGGAACGGCCTGAGACAGAGACTCTGGGAAACTGAGCACCTCCTATCTTACTATAATCAGATGATTTCTCTTCTTTAGCTTGTTGATATAGTATATTACATTGATTCATTTAAAATTATTGAACCAACCTTGAGTACCTGGAATAAATTCCATTTGGCCATGGTACATAATTATTTTTATAGTTTGTTGGATTAAATTTGCTATTTTTTTTTTGAGAATTTCTGTTTCAGAGTTCACAAGACATATTTTATTTTAATCTTCTTTTTCTCTTTCCTCTTTCCCCAACCCCTCCCTCTACCCTTCCCCTTCCCTGCCCGCCCCCCTCTTCTTCTCTGTCTTTTTCTGGTTTTGGTATCAGAGTAACACTGGCCTCATAAAATAAGTTGGGGAGTGTTCCTGCTTTTTCTATTTTCGGAGAGAATGAATAAAATTGGCATTAATTCTCCTTTAAACATTCGGTATACACCTATAGTGAATGCATGTAGTCATAGATATTTCTTTTGGGGGAGCTTTTTAATAATTATTTTCTTTAATGGCTATGGGACTGTAGAGCTGTTCATTTTATCTTAGCTGAGTTTATGTAGTTTATGGTTTTTGAGAATTTGTTCTATTTCTTTGAAGTTGTTGAATATATGAGTGAAAAGTTGTTCATAGCATTTCCCTTATTTCTCAGTGTCTCCCCTTTTCTGTATAGTGGGGACACAAATATCATCCACTGGGTCCTCAAGGATAAGGCACCTGCTTCAGCTTATTGAGTCTTCTGAGCACGTTCTGTGTAGAGGATTTTCCATTGCTGGTTACACTACTACACAGGGCCCTGCTAGAGAATGTGACCAGAGGAAACAGAACTTCAGAAAACATGAAATGAGCTATCAAGGGCTTCCTTCTTTGTAGGGATAGACTCAGAAGAAAAATAAGTCCTGGAATTTAGAACGCATTAGATATAACCTCTTAGACTTCAAATTTCTCTTCAAATCTCATCATTTAATTACAAAGCAAGCAATGTTTCAGTGTCAGCATTTCTGAGTTGAGGGATGTCATGTAGTCAAAGTTGGATTAATAAGTAGAGGGACTTTATAGTCTTATTCTAACACATGAATAGTCTTGAGGGATTCTGGAAGTAAAACAGCCCCAATAGTAGTTGGTAATTAACATAGTTGAGAGCCAAAGGAGAACTGTCCAACATGTGCCATATTCCCACCGCTGGACCCACAAAATACAATATTATGTTAGGAATAAATACTTTGCCCACCTTTGGTCATCCAGCAAGGTATACTGACTGCTCACTGTGGGCCTGAACCTGAAAGGAATTAAAAATACAGGAAGGTCCCTGCCCTCAAAAAAGCTACCCAAATTAGGTACATCCACCCTGGTTAATACCAGTTACTTCACTATGGCTGGAAGCACAAGTCCTTAATTCTCTAAAAGCCCTGACATTGAAAACTAAAATGCTTTAATATCTCTCTCATCTGCCACTACCACCACCTGGACTTTACAAATGATCCTATCTCTCCTACCACCCACTATTACACAGTTCACATAAGTGATGGATAATGATTATCAGATGCGTTACTCAGGCTTTCTGGTTTTACTCTTCTACCATGTTCTCTAATTTCTAACTGATAGCTAACACCTCTGCCCAGGAACAGAGGAGGCCAGATAAGGAGAACGGGGAAGCTCAATCTTTCATATTTTCCCTTTACTAAACCTATGAAGGTCATTTGGGTAGAGAAATAGTTTTACAATGAGGTTTGGAGACTATGTGAAGATTTCAATTGGTCTGAGTCACCAGCTTCCAATACCATTACCACAACCAGTCCTTCCTTAGAGGTAATTATGTATTGGTTGTGCCTTACACCCAAGTTTGCACTCTTTTACAATGAACCATGTCTTTTTGTGATAGAATCTGACCTCAGCTCATCAAAGAGCTTACCGAGACCAACAGCATTTAGTAGTGAAAGGGGATTCCAAATGCATCTGGTTTGGAATAAACTCTCCTTGTTACATTTTAGCTTCTATACTTTTGAATAAAGGTGAACTCACAGTAAATCGAATTCTCAGAAAGAAGTCTCCAATAAGTAAAGATTAAGCAGTGTTCCTTTTCAGAAGTAGGAGAGAATATATATTCAGGAATGTTTAAGGATTAGTCTGTTTCTTTTTCAACTTTTTATTTATTGATTTTATCTTAAAGGCAAAATACAATACCTGGCTAGAGCCTTTAAATACAGATCAGCAATCTAACCAGGCTGGAGCTTAAGTACATCATTCTTCAAAGATTACCTCAGAAAGAGAAAATGGCTCCCAACTTGTCACAAATTAAATATGTTTAAGAGAAGCAAAAGTGAATAGCAGCAGAAAATATGGAGCAGGGCAACTGGAGGCATTAGATGCTCCCTTTCAGGCTGCTGAGATATTTCCAAACAGCTGACGTACCTACATGACCAAAGCAATATAATTTGTTTTCTTAGCTTTGTCAGTTCCTCTGCATATTAAATTAAAACTTTACCTCAAGTGTATTTTTTCCTCAGGTTTTTGACACTCAATCAGTGTTGTAGAACCACTGTACAAATGATCACTTTGCAAAGCAAGGAAACAAAGGTTGACACTTCTGATACAGAAAGCAGCAACCTGGAGAGGTTGATGAATAGATGGACGGTTGGATGAGAAAGCCACGAGGTTCATTCTCTCTTTAGTTTATTTGTTTAACATGTTTTTATTGAGTGCTACCAGGCTAGGGTACAGAGGTTAGCAATTTAGAAGCAGTCTCTCTCATTATGGAGCTTACAATCTATAAGGGGTGAGAATGGAGAACTCAAGGTAGGCAAAAATGCCTAATGTGTCACCTGGAGAGTGTAATCAAAAATGAGTTATCCAACAACTTAACACAGTTACTATCTGCAGTTATGTACATGCCAGGTAAATTGAGAAAAGGCCTACGACCTCTGTTGGACAAGCTTTGGAGACCAAATAAGTTTTGATCATGACCATTCCCTAAAAAATCCCCATCTATAACCTCCAAATGCAAGAGGGAACCGGGAGGTGCCACCATCATAAGTCTCCCAATAAGAACCCATTGACACCATACAAACAGATGAAACTGACTTATGCTTGGTTTTGCCATTTATTTATTTATTTGGTTATTTAAAGAAGACCTAAATCAGATGCAAATTCACCACATTTCCCTTCAAGAACACATCATAAAAGCTACTAACATATATTTTTGGCATATAAAAGCATATTTGCCAAATCTTTTGTCTCTTTTGGAAAGCAATTCTATTTTTATCTAGCAATTGCATGTTATCATAGATGTCAATCCATTGGGAAAATAAATAGGAGAAAAGAAATACTTATTGCAGAATCACAAAGTATATTACATTACATATCACTATCCAACAGAATGCAAAATCATCAAGTATCAGCCCTGCAACTTGATTGGCCATGTAACTGACAGATTTTCCTGTAAAGGATATCTCCAAAATGCCATCAAATCTAGACTTTAACAATTTCCAGGTCCTTATCCTGACCTTCCTGCTGCAAGTTGCATACATGGAATCAATTTTCCAAGAGAAAGATCCTGGTAGGGGTGGAGAATGAATGGACTATGATCCTAAGTTGCAAAATACTAAGCTCCAAGTTTCAAAGATTTATCATTTCCAAGTGTTCCCGATCCTGTGCATAAAAGCTGTCTGTGATGGGGACAGATAGCCCTTTATTTCTAAGAATAAGATTTACCATTTGTTTTTTCTCTTCTTCCAGACTCTTCCTGTCTCAGATATATCAGTGACATGGTAAATATCATCTTGTTTTTCATCTTTAGGGTTTTGTACCTATACATATAGCAATTCAATCTTCCCATGTCATTAAATATAATTTTAAAAACATTTTTAAATGCTACCTTACATACCATAATTTACCAGCTCCCCAGTTCACTGACAGATTATTTAGCGTATTTAATTATTATACAAATACCGTAATGCACAATTATAGTAATTAATTTCTGTCTGCATTTTTATTTCCTCAGTAGAGATTTATAGAAATGAGATTACTAGATCAAAAACCATGAAAACTTTCTTTTTCTAGGGAGTCTGTTCCCATGCACAGTTTCCCCACAGTTGCCAACTAATTAAAAGTGATATATTTTGCATGTTTTAAATTGTTATAGAATAGTATCATATTGCATTCTTCTGAAACTCATCTTTTAAACATTTCTATTCAACATAATATTTTTGAGAATTATCACTGCTAATACATGTTTTTCTCATTCATTCTTTTTTGCTTAAAAATCATATCTTTTATGAATATTTCATAATATTTATTCATTAGCTATTGGTGGATATTTATGTAATCTTGACTTACCAAAAAAAAAAAAAAAAAAATAGCCCTGCAAGTATGTTGTACACATCTCCTTGTGCACATGATCCATGGGATACACACGTCTCAACTTTTCTGGATGATGGCATGCTATATTCCACAGTGGCTGTACCAGTTTACCCTGTGAATGAGAATCCTCACTGCTCCACACTTGATATTGTTAGATTTCTTTTTTATTTACTTCACCAATTGGATGGATATAAAAATCTATGCTATAGTGATTTGATGCATTTTCTGATTACTATTGAGGTTGTGTACATTCTTTCATTCATTAATTGGCCTTTTCTGTTTCTTCTCCAGTTTGTTCTAAACCCCACTCATTTTTCCATTTTTGTTTCTGATTACTTATTTATATTAACTGTTTATATATTTCATGTTAATTCTCTGCTGCTAAACAATCAGGAAATACAGGCATAGCCTGCAGGATGTCGAATCTAACATTTTCCCGGTAACATATCTTGTAGTGGACTGAATTATGCCCCCCGCCAACTCACTGAAGTTTGAATTGTGTCCCCTAAGTTTTATGTATTAGAAACTTGGCCCCCACTGTAACTGTTGAAGGTGAAAAATCCTATTACGGCAATTGAAATGTGGAACCTTGAAGAGGTGATTGGATTGTAGGACTGTACAGTAGTGAATGGATTAAAAATGGTGGCCAACAATGTGGTTCTGAGGACTTTAAAAGAAGAAGAAAGGCTGTCTTTCTCTCTCTCTCTGCTCTCTCTGCTTCCACCATCTTGCAATGTGAGACCCTTGAGTTACTTTCACCACCACCAGATGGACTTTGGACTTCCCAGCCTCAGAAACTGTAAGCAATAAATGTCATTTTTCTTTATCAATGAGACCCTTGAGTTACTTTCACCACCACCAGATGGACTTTGGACTTCCCAGCCTCAGAAACTGTAAGCAATAAATGTCATTTTTCTTTATCAATCACCCAGTTCCAGGTATTTTGTTATAAATAACAAAAATGAACCAATACATATCTCTTCATTTTTAAATCTAAATATAGTAATTATCGTTTTTCTTTGTTTGTTTTAGCCAATGTTCATGTAGCAAAAATTTAGATTTATGACACCAAAACACAATGTTAAAATTTCAGCAAAATGATATATAGGAAAATCCTCAAGATACTTTCTAAATACATTCAGTAGAATGTCAGAATCATGTATAGATATTTTGAAAAGCATGTTGAATATCAACACAAGGGATACCCATTTCAGATGCTGCTGGTCCTAAAAGGCCATCATAGCATCAGCATGAGCTACACTCTGCCACGAGGCACTTGAATGCATTTCCACAATGTCTAATATGGGTTGAATGCTTGTCCCTTCCAAAGTTCATGTGGAAAATTAACCCTTGATGTGACAGTGTTGAAAGGTGGAGGCCTTTAGGAGGTGATTGGATTGTGAGGGGCCTGCCCTCATGGATTAATGGATTAATACATTAATGTATTAATGAATTAGTGGGTTATCATGGGTGTGGACTGGTGGCTTCATAAGGAAAGTAAGCACACATTAGGTGCTTTAGCCATTCTTGCCATGTAATTGCCTGCATCACCATGGGACTCTATAGAGAGTTAACAACAAGAACAAGGCCCTCACCAGATGTGCCCCCTGGATCTTGGACTTCCTAGCCTCTAAAACTGTAAGAAATAAATTTTGTTTTCTTATAAATTACACAGTTTCGGGTGTTACATTATGAGTGACAGAAAATGGACCAATACAGTGGCTTTCACATTTAGCTTTTCTTTTTGCTTTATTGTTGGAGTCCCCAAAGAGTTGACAAAACACTGAAAACAATGTGGAGAAGAGAGCAAAGCAAATAAGAAAAGCTACTACACACAGAGCAAGCATTTTATAACAACCATATTAATTGTTAGGTGATCAAGGATACTTTTTTAAAGTATTTTAAATCCCAATGTGATAGTTCATTGTTTAACTGTGGGCATTTTATTGTGTTTTACTTACATTGCAGGAAATTGGTTGGGGATTGGGTTGACATATAACACATTTTCCCATTTAAAGTAATTAGAAATTGTCTCCTGGAAAACACTTTGGGTAAAACATCTGATCATCAGGAATAACTTACTAACATCAAACAAGGGGTGTCTATATTTTTTCTCAGCATGTTCCCTATCTTTTGTTTCTTTTTTTTTTCTTTCTATTTTTATAAATTTTCTTAGTTAATCCTGGTAAAAATGCTCTAAGGCAGCTAGGATGATCCTATTTTACAGATGAGGGCACTGAGATTCAGGGAGGTCTGTAGCTGGCTGTATTAGCTTCCTCCCTGTGGCTGCTGTAACAAATTACCACAAATTTTGTGGCTTAAAACAACAGAAATGTATTCTCTCACAGTTCTACAGGCCAGAAGTTCAAAATTAAGGCGTTGGCAGAGCTATGCTGCCTCCTGAGGCTCTAGGAGAGATTCCATTCCTTGCCTCTTCCACTTCTGGTGGTTGCTGGTATTCCTTGGCTTGAGACCGCACCACTCTGATGCCTACATGGTCACATTACCTTCTCCTCTTCTGTGTGTCCCAAATCTTCCTCTGCCTCTCTAATATAAGGATATTTGTGATAGCCTTTAGGGCTCCCAGAATAATCCAGGATGATTTCCTCATCTCAAGATTCTTAACTTAATCACACCTGCAAGGATCCTTTCTGCAAATAAAGTCACATTCACAAGTTCCAGGAATTTGATGTGGATACTGTTGCAGAATCAATTTTCAGCCTAGCACACTCACTCAAGACCACACAGCAAGACATGATGTAGACATGTTCAGATGTAGGACTTTCAGACTCCAGAGTTCATTTTCTTCCCACTCCATGTGCTGTCATTCCATCAGATCATGTGACCTGTCATCTCCATTCTTCCTCACACCTCAGCCTCCCTCAGTCTGCCATCCCTCAGAGTGAGGTCAATATTCTGCTCCCCCAGCACTTGGGCTCCTCCCAAGAAGAGTCTTTAAGGGCCAAGGTGCCCATTAACAAATTCCATCATGCACTTTTGGCTTCTTTTCCAATACCCAGCCAGTGTCCTGAGTCTTAAATTTAAAAACCACACTAGATTACCAAACAAACCTTGCTGGGAATAAATATTACATCTTTTCCATTCATATTGGTTTCTCAAAAGTCCCCATGAGTCTGTAGTATGACAAAAGAAAAAATGCTAAATATTGAAGGAGTTCAAAACAAAGCACCCCAAAATATGCTGCTCTGGCATGACTATTTTGAGTTAAACCTTGCTGGGAATAAATATTACATCTTTTCCATTCATATTGGTTTCTCAAATGTCCCCATGAGTCTGTAGTATGACAAAAGAAAAAATGCTAAACATTGAAGGAGTTCAAAACAAAGCACCCCAAAATATGCTGCTCTGGCATGACTATTTTGAGTTAAAGGTACCACAAAAACATCAGGTGCAAGAACATTCTGACCTTCCTTCTTTTCCTTAAAAGCAGAAGATGAAATTCCCCTGTGAAAGATGCCTTCCCTATACCCGAAGGAAAATGTCATTCTTATTATCAAGGACAGGAAGTTGAGGCTGAGGGAAATCTGTACAAACAAACCTTGTTAAACTAACACTTATCTTCCTAGTCACTTCTCCATCCAGTTAACTGGCCCAAGCCCTTTTGCTTTATCACATTTTCACAATTCACTACTCTGTCTAATCCAGTACATGTGTTCAACTCTAACTGCATCATTGGATCTTCATTTCCTTAGGAGGGAGCCCACACCCATGTAAAAATGGTATTGAACATATTTGTATGCTTTTCTCCTGTTGATCTGTCTTGGTTCAATTTAATTCTCAAGCCCAGTTAAAAACTTAACCCTAAGAGGTAAAATTTTGGCTCTCCTAAAATATCATCCTCTTTCTTTTTTCTGGACTTTCTATCTGCTGTTACTTAGGGAATTTTTTAAAAGGGATAGGAAAAAGAAACCATGCTATGTCTTTTGGACTGGCCTAGTCAAAGCCAAGTTGCTTTTCTGTCAAGAGACTGATTGATCTAGAGTCCATATAGAAAATGGTGACATTTGCACCTGCCTGACTTGTGTGTGGGCAGGTAAGGATCTGCAAGGGTCCATTCTGCACACATACTTCCCACTTTACACACAGATTGCCTGGAATTCAATCTAACCTCTCTTTTCACAATCTGCCTAGAGTTAATATCATACTATTTCACATACAATATAGAAACTGTATACTTGTATGGGCCTATTTATGAACCCCTCCCCATTCAACTTGTCATTTGAATTACATCTACATGCATTATAAACCCAACAAGACAATGTTATAATTTTTACTTACACAGAGATATCTATATTTTAAAAATTAAGAGAAAAGAAACAGGTTTTTATATTTATCTTGCTATTTATGATTCCTAATGTTCTTCATTCCTACTTTAGGATTTGAGTTTCTGTCTATTATTTCCTTTTATCCTGAAGAACGTCCTTTGGCATTTCTTGTAGTATAGATTGGTCTGCTGACAATAAATTTTTTGTTTTTCTTTATCTGAAAGCAACTTTACTTTGACTCCATTCTTGAAGTATAGTTTCATTGGATATGGAATTCTGGATTAGCAGTTTCTTTTTCTTTCAGTGCATTAAAGATATCGTTCCATTGTCTCCTATCCTTTACAGTTTTGAAGATAGGTTGGCAGTATTTAGAAATGTAGGTCCCCTGTATACTCTGTGTTGTTTTTCTCTGGCTGCTTTCAAGATCATCTTGGTTTTTCAGCAATTGGATAATGAAGTGCCTCAGCATCTTGAATATGTAAATTTATTTCTTTCAACAAATTTGGGAAGTTTGGGGCTATTATTTCTTCAATACAGATTTTCTCTATGAAAAACAAGATACTGGGCCGGCCCGGTGGCGCACTGGATAGTGCACCGCTTGGGAAGCGCGGCGGCGC
>NW_007727660.1:178913-237642 GCF_000696425.1 Galeopterus variegatus
TTGGATAATGAAGTGCCTCAGCATCTTGAATATGTAAATTTATTTCTTTCAACAAATTTGGGAAGTTTGGGGCTATTATTTCTTCAATACAGATTTTCTCTATGAAAAACAAGATACTTAGACTCTGGTTGATTTTATTAGTCTTTTTTTAAAAAAATCTCTGTTCTTCATAGAGAAAATCTGTACCGATCTATTTTCAAAGTCACTGATTGCTTGAAATCTTCCTGTGTATGTATGTTCCAAGGGTCAGCCAGAGATTTGAGAAGAATTTATACTAAGAATTTGGGGCTTCCCCTTTCTGGCTCTCTTTTTTCTGAGGACCCCCTACCCTCCTCACTTTCTAGTAGCTGTGGTCAACCCAAACTCTGTCCTCTGGTTCTCCAGGCCAGATAGACTGAGTTTCCTACTGGAGTTTCAGCCACACTATGTGGCACTGACTTTAGCTTGACCTCAGAATAAAAGTCATAAGAACAGGAAACAACGCATACCAACTGGGTGTCAACTTCTCTCTAGAATCTAACTGCCTTTCTTTACTCTCCAGATCGTTCAGGGAATTGGATTTTGTTTTTATCTAGTTTGTAGTTGTTGTCTGTAGGAATTTGTTTGACTATATGGGAAGCAGAAATCACTGGCCCTTGTGTTTTAACTTTGTTATGGTGTCTGCATCAGTCATGATGTGTTTGGTAATGCTGCGTTAACAAATAACCCCCCAAAACCTTCACGGCTTAAAAGAAATACAAAAGTTTACTTCACAACCCATGTCCATTTCCCAGATGAACAAGGGCTCATGTCATCCTCACTCAAGGACACAAGCTGGTGACCTTCACTAATCTACTGGGGCTTGCTTAAATTCAAGGGGTAGAGAAGTGTACACATAGTATGTGCTCAGAAGCAAGAGAACTCAAATATTTATAAACAACCTGAATGGCTATCATAGTGGCTGACCCTCGGATTTTTCAAAATTTCAGAGAGTCTAACTTGTCAATCTCTTCCTTTATAATATCTGTGTATTGTGTCTTGTACAAGATCTTCTTCATCCTCAGGCTATAAAAATCCCTCATATTTTCTTCTAAAGTGTTTAAGTTTTTGCTAAAAAGCTGTTTACCTTTCTAGCTTAACTGGAGCTTTTTTTTTTTTTGTGGCAATTTTGTGTCTAAAATTTTTTTCTATTTGGATAGCTAATTGTCCCATATAATGAAAGTTCATCTTTTGCCCTACTAATTTAGTATTCTACCCTTATCAATAACTGTAATTTTACATACACATGGATCTGCTTTTGTACCTCTTATTCTAAGCAACGATGTATATATACCTAGTATGTAGCCACACTGTATACATGCTTAAATATTTTAGTAGCCAACCCCATGTGGTTCTTTCTTTAAAATAAATCTTGTCCAGCCATACTTTTTCTAACAATTCTAAAGTACTATCATCTTTCCCCTTTAAAATCTAGAAATGCTTATAAGGCTCCTTAAGAAATCCTGTTGGTATTTTGATTGTGATAGTACATATTTAAACATACTGTCTCTTCCCACTAGGTAACATGGTTCTTACTTATTTAGGTTTACTTTTAACCTGTTCAGTAGAGTTTAACATTTTTTTATATAGTTAGCATGCAGTCTGTTTTAGTTTACTTGTGAAGCCTATAGTTTTGTGCTTCTCACAAATGTACAAGAAAGCAATTGGTATCTGTAATAGAACCTACTGAACTCTATCAGTGTAAATTTTTTTTAGTTGAGTTTTTCAGACATATAGGACAGATAATTATATATTTTTAAATAGTATTGACTTATCTCCTTTCCAATATTTTTACCTCAAATTTAATTCTATTACCTGATTCTGTTGGCTGTGATCATGTTGTGCAATGGCTAATACAATGTTGAACAGTGACAGTAATAGCAAGTGCACTCATCGGACTTGTGGCAGTGAGGGAAATATTTCCAAAATTAACATTAAATAATTTACTTTGCTATAGGTTTCAGATAGATATCTTGTATTATCCCATATAAGTTCCTCCTACTCTCACCTAATTGAATGAGTACTGTTTGTTTGTTGCTGCTATATAACAGAAAAGGGGAGTCTGAATTTATTAATTCATTAATTTTATTTTCCATAAATTGATTTTCTTACTATCTTTTTATAATGAAAGCTCTGAGGGCTATTAATTTTCTGCTAAATACAGCTTTGGCCATTTAAAATATGGATCCATAGAGCTCTCATTCTCCTAACACTTCATTATGCTGTTTCTTTCCTATTTGAACCTAGAGTTCTTTAGGAAAAGTCTTTGTTTTTTTTGTTGTTCCTACTGCTGTTTTTCAAGTTGTTGAGCCTTGCTTTTTTTTTTTTTGTGACCAGTAAGGGGATCGCAGCCCTTGGTGTGGTGTTGCCCGCACCGCGCTCAGCTAGTGAGCACACCAGCCATCCCTATATAGGATCCGAACCCATGGCCACAGCGCTCCCAGCGCCGCCGCGCTCCCAGTGCTGCCACGCTCCCAGTGCTGCCGCGCTCCCAGAGCCGCACTCTCCCAAGTGAGCCATGGGGTCGGCCCGAGGCTTGCATTTAAACTGTCATTATTAATCTCTAGTTTCATTTCATAGCAGGCAGAACATGTAGACTGTTAACATTTTATATTTTATAGTTTAATATGGGGGGTTTTTTTGAGGTATAATATGTGGTCAATTTTTTTCTAAACATTTCATGGCTCCTTTAAAAAAAGTATATTATTTATTTCTAGAGAACAAAGTTCAATAAATATTTATTAAATCAGTTTTAGTAGATTATTAAAATACTCTATGTATTCCATGTTTATTTGAACCACAAAAATCAATAAAAGTATATTAAAGTTTTATACAATTCTACTTCTATCAATTTTTCCTTATATTTCTAACAGCCTTTGTTTCATGTATTTCGAGGCTATTGCCATGTCAATAAAAATTCAGAATTGCCCCATCTTCACTGTCAAGTTTATTTGAAAGAAAATATAACCTCCTTAATCATATTTAGTATTTTTATGGCCCTTGATTCTATTTTGTCTAAATATTGCCAAGACTGCTATTTGTTTTATTTTGCTTTTTCTTGATAAATCTTATCCATCCTTTTTTTAAAATCTTAATGAGTCACTTTGTTTTAAGTATATCTCTTCACAGTAATCTATGGTTAGAGTTCTCTTTTTAGCTGAAATATAGAGTCATTTTATTTCCATAGACAAGTTTAATGAATATTTTACCAAAGAAATGAATATTTTACAATGATTTTTCAGCTTTACAAAATAATCTTACATTCATATTTGCTCTTCTCAAAGTGTAAAGTATATGGGGAATGTCATTCCTATTTTATGCATAAGGAAATTAAAACCAGACAGATCAAATTCGTTTCCCAAGGTCATTAAAACAATATGTGGCAATGGTAAGACTTAACCAAAAGATGCTAATACTAAAATAATGACTTTTTATAATACAATATGCCTTTGCTGAACATCAATATTCAGATGGACAATTTGGTCAAATTATCTGCCTTATCTTCCAGTAGGGGATTTTAGACAATTTCTTTGAATTGGCATAAATGAGATGTTTGGCTGGACCTCTGTGATCTTTTTTCATGCTCTGTATCATTTTGTTTCACTGTTTTTTCTTTGCTTCATATACTTGGCGATTTAGAGCAGGTTGCATATTCTTTTCTCTCACCATTGATTTGGAAGTCACACATCCTACTTTTATTTCTAAATAGTGGTACCTGGAATATCAGAAAGAATACTAATATTTGTTGAGTAAATGAATAAAGTTTAAAACTTTCAAATACTTAGAATCTTTGAGTTCATCCCTAGAAAAATGAAAATTTGTCACAGTTTTATTTCTGGCCCCTGTAAATATGATCTTGAGTTTTGTTATTACTTAATATTAAAGATTAAGATATTAAATTCTTAATACTTCCTAAGACATTATTTTATATTACATATTTTCTCTTTCAAAAGTATAGTTTTACATTTGCATTCAATGTTACAATTCCAATCATTTAAATATCACTTTTTGTTTAATAGGTTTAATTATTAATGGTCAGATATTTACTTCTCTGTTACTGAATTCTTGACTTTTGATTTCTCAATTACCTGCAACAGTGCTTCCTAAACGTCAGTGTGTGTAAGAATCTCCTAGAAAGACTGTTAACGTACAGAATGCTATATTCCATCCAGACAGATTTTGATTCAGGTGGTCCGGAGTGAACCTAAGAATCTGTACTTCTAACAAGCTTCCAGATAATGCCTGATATTGTTGGACCTGAAGCTCACTTTGAATAGCACTGATCTGGGCTAAATGTTCAAGTGATTTCCCTAAGTAAAGAGGGGTTATATTTTCTTTTCTCTTGTATATTTGAGAATCTTTCTGTTACCTTCACAAATGAAAGATAACTTGACCCTATTTCAATTTCTTGGGCATACTCTCCCAAACTGTTCCAAGCAAATTTTGTAGATTTTATGAGCAATATTTTGTATCACATAGTATGGCCAAAGAGAACTCCTTTGTAAAATACTGGGTTTTTTTGCCTGCATGCTTGAAGGATTTTTTTTTTCTTTATTCTTGTATTTTTTTTTCAATTGCCAAGTTATAATGGTACAAAACCCTTTTCATTTTTTGGTTTTCAGGTTTTTTGCTTTTTTAGCTTGGAAGAGCTTACATTACTCTTTCATTATTATTTGTATTCTAATTGTTTCTGCCTCAAGAACATCTAATTCTTAGATTGATTCTAGGTGTTTAAGTCTATGATCTCTATCTTCTATAGTTTTAATCTTTTCTATTTCATTATCATAATTTTTTATTCCATATATCTTTTTCATTTTGACAGAATTTAACAATTTTTCCCCTCTGCATTAGCTCTTTTAAACAATGATTTCTTTTCAGCTTCTAATGCAGATTTTAATTCAATTATGGCATTCAGGTTTGTTAAGGATGTTTTCCAGACTAACCTGTCTCCTTTTTCAAACAAACTGACTTTCTTATCATCTAAATTTATTCTCTCATTTTTCTTTCTGTTTCATGATGCTATTGAGGATACCAAACTTCTAAAAATTCTTTCATATTTCTGTGGTAAATCATCTTGGGAAGGCAGTCTGAGTCTCTGAGATACTGTTCCCTTTTCCTTATCCAACATGGTTTTTTTTGTTTGTTTGTTTTGGTTTTGTTTTTAATTTTTAGTTTATACTGAAAGAGCCAGTGTTTTCCAAGAAAAAGATGAAGCTTGTCTTTGTGTGTCACCTGAATCACCTACAGGTGGATGACAAATTGTTTTACAGAACTTACATCCCAAGTCCCAGCCTCTAGCAGGTTTCCCACCTAGTGGAGTTCCTAGCACTGGCATAAAATCTTCTAGCACCACTGCCTGGATCTATGTCCAATCTAATTATGAAAACAACAATCCCCAGGGTCCCCTTTACTTTCAGCTTAGCTATGGTGCTTTAACTATGACAGATATTGACAAATATACTTCCAAAAATATTATTGCCCTATGTAGCAGGCAAGATACTGGCCTTTTGAAGATGTCTACATCCTAATCCCTAGAATCTGTGAATGTGTTAGGTTACGTGGCAAAGGAAAATTAAGGTAGCAGATGGAATTAAGGTTGCTAATCACCTGACCTTAAAATAGGGAGATTATTCTCAATTACTTGAGAGGTCCAAATGTAATCACAAGGGTCTTTAAATGTCAACGAGGGATGTAGAAGAGTCACAGTTATGCAACATGAGAAAGACTTAACTGGCCATTGTTGGTTTTGAAGATGAAAGGGGTCCACAAGCCAAAGAATGATGGAAGCTTCTGGAGTATTAAAAGGACAAGGAAATAAGAATCATCCCTAGAGACTCCAGAAAGGAACTCTGCCTTTCGGACACAATGATTTTAGCCCAGTTATATCCATTTCAGATTTCTGACCTCCAGAACTGTTAAAATAATAAATCTGTGTTGTTTTGAACCACAATGGTTATGGTAATTTATTACCACAGCCATAGAAAACTAATATATGTCTATCTCTTTGGCCAACCACTATTTGCTTTCTCCACACGCATGCAGAAAAAGAAGTCTCCATTAATAGTGATGCTTCAAAAAAAAGTACTTACAATGTATAGGAGATCTTACTTTTATCATTGGTGTCTGCATGCAAGGGAAAGATAGCAGCCAAAGGATTAAAGTCCTTCCTTCTTTTCAGCGACAACACAAGGGAACCATCAGTTGAAATTGAAATTGTTCATTCTAGTTCCACCAAACTTCTCCTTATAGAATTTTCTACTAAGGAATCTAGAATAGGTTGACTCTAAGCACTAATCTTTAGTGGCAGTGACATTTTTTGTATAAATCTTCTTGAGTATTTTCATAGGACATTGGAGCAGTTATAATACAGGCTATTATCCAGACATCAATTTAATTTCATGCATTCTTCAGTCCCTTCTTGGGTAAGGTAGTGAGTGATCCTCCTGACTCATTCCCTCATAAGTGAAAACAGACTTAAGAATTTATTCCTTCATAAAGTGGGCATATTTTTCTAACTGTAAGAATGTTTTTCCTTAAATAACAAGAGCCATAGCTTATCTATTCTAATTTTGCACAGCACTAATTGTCCTTGGGGAAGGAATAAAAGATAATATTTCTGAATGTTTCTCTCTATGCAGAAGAAAGATTTCCATAAGTTCTGATGTGACCAAGTAGGTATTTCTCTACTCACTGGTCTCTGAAAATCCCTGTGTTAACCCAAGATTTAACTCAAGAGGTGAAAGTCATGGGTAAATATTAAGAAGGAATTGACAAAGGCATAGTAAGTTTAATAAATAAACTATACTATTCTAAAAGAAACATATCATTACAGAGTTAACACAGCAGTGATTTGTGCCTTCCCAGTGCTGAAGGCCACATGGCAGACAATACTATTCACCTGACCTTGTCCTGCAAACTTTCATCACAGCAGATAAAGGGCCAAAATACAATATGGCTTAATAAATAGCATAAACTCATTCATCCATAAGTACTAGACCATGTGCCATCATGAGTCCTGCTGGTCCTACTATAAGAATCCTCTTATGCTTGCAATCTGAATACAACAACTATTCTGGGGCACATAGTTCTTTAGCTAGATCAGTGCTGAATAGGGAGAAGGGTCCTCTACTATTAGTCTGCAGCAGGATCCAAGATTCCCATTACTGCAGTTATCAAACTGGATAAGGACTTTTTATGCCCAGGAGGATTAAGTCAAAACACAGACTGACCTAGGAGGAGAACCATTAGCCCCTTGTCAAATGAGTATAATTACTTGATGACATTGTATTAGTAGAGCTTTAAAGAATACTGAGGAAATTAAGCATGCTAATGTGGAAAGGACCAGAAAAGAAAGTTGAGTATCATAAGGACATAAGTTAAGAACAATAAGACGCTGAACTTGACAATTTTCCTCTGGGCATGATTCTACTTCATACAGCTGTGTTCAGGCTCCTCATGATACAGATGCTCTGTTGGCACTCACTATTAGCCAATGAGAGCCACACATAGAAGAATATGAAAACCACAATAACTCCTCAGAAATATACAAATGTTTTCATTTTATGGGAAACTATGAAATAAGTGGTTAAGAGCATGGATCCAAAGTCTGACTGCAAGGGTTCAAATGCTGGCCTCGCCCCCCACAAAAACGTTATGTAATTTCCTCATGCCTCATTTCCTGCATCTGTAAACTGAGGATAATACTGCTACCTTGTTGGCTGCTTTGGGAGCATCAGCTATGATAATTCATGTAGAGCTCCTAGCACCGTGCCTAATACCTAATAAAAGTTTGATGTAATTGCTGCTGCTGCTAGAGAGAGGCTGCAAAATATTCTGTGTAAAACAGGGACTCTGGAACAAGGTGTCTAGGCTCTGCCATTGACAAGCTGTGTAAGCTTGGGCAACTTACCTAAATTCTCTGTGCCTTACCCCATCACCTGTAAAATGGGAGTAATAATAATAACCATTATGAGGGCTGTTTTGAGAATTAAATGAGTCAATATTTGTCAAGTGTTTAGAATAGTGTCTGGCATGTAATACATTTGACAAATAAATTATTCAACTCTACATGAATGGTTTTAAAACTGTGATCATGGAAAACCAAGGGCTCTGTAGTGTTACTCTGGGGTTCCACGTGGAGAAGTAGAGATAAGGAGGGTATGGTCCAGCCCTACTTTCTATTCAAACACAATAATTCTGGCTGTTTTACATATTGAACTTTGGGGCAAGATTTTCTTTGAGTAAAGGGCCCTGCTGCTTTAAAAGAAGAAATGAAAGGATGGACGGAGGAAGAGAGGAAGGGAGGAGAAAAGAAGGGAAACCATGGCTCTATACCACTGTACCTACGCATAAGATATTTCAGTCCCGTTTTTACAAAATATTGAATGTTTTTATATACATTATAAAATGGATTTAAGCAGATCATTTTCAAGGTTTCTTCTAGATAGAAAGTTCTGGCTGGCTGGTTAGCTCACTTGGGAGAGTGTGGTGCTGACAACACCAAAATCTGGGGTTCAGATTCCTGTACCAGCCAGCCTCCAAAAAAAGAGAAAGTTGTCTGTTTGTATCTCAGAAAGTAAATTTCGATAAATTCAAATTGTAAAGATACAACTTCCCACACTTCTTTAGGGTAAACAAAAAATCTCAGTAATTACAATTTAACATGCAAAATCTATGAATATTCACTACAGTGAAATGAATAATAAAACACCTCTGGGTTCAAGTGCTTGCCATGCAAAATTGCCTATTTCCTAGAACATCTAGAAGTCTGTTTTTAAATTGCTTTTTATTATTTTTGCACTTGTGATGGTTGTTGTTCAAAGCAACTTAGAAAATGTGCCATCCTCAGCAATAAGGAGATACAGGAGAAATGAGGAAAGCAAAATATAGTGCCATTAACAAAAAGAAAGAGAGAGTCCATGGATCAGAGGGCTGGGCTCTGGAAGACATTTTTGAAATGTCACCAGATAAAATTTATGGCATAAAAGGGAATGTTCCCTAGTCATTTGAGGATTGTTATCTACATGAATAATAAATCAAAAGGCTCTTTATCCATTTACTGCTGAACATTACGACCTTAGGGTTGGAGATGTGATTTACTCCATTGATATCAGTGCAACACAAACCCAGTGAAAATATCACTGGATTGGCCCCAAGTACTGGAAAATCAATGAGGCTTTGGAGACCAAACAATTTGAGGGGAAGAGTATTAAAAAATGCAAATATTTATGGCACCATTAACAATCATTTTAAATGATTATCTTTCAGTCTTTCCTGTATAAAAAACCCAAGGACATTCAAGCTTAACAGGGTTGTCTACTACTACATAATTTGATGGACAGACATCACTAGTATTTGCCCCCAAGTTGGATTGAATTGTTAATATTTTACCTTTAAAGATGTATACAGTGTGATTCCACTTATATAAAATTTAAAATATACAAAATTTATAGTGATTACAAGTACCTAACTTGATGATAAAGGTATCAAGAAATGAAGGGATCCTGTCCTCTGGAGCATGCGGTGTGCAAGGGGCCATCATGGAAGAAGGGAATGGCCTCACCAGACACCAAACTTGCTCATGCCCTGACGTTAGACTTCCCAGCCTCCAAAATTGAGCCAATAAATTTCTGTTCTTTCTAAATTTTTTTTTAAAAAAAGGAAAATAATTATTTCAAAGAATGAGATAGTGATTACTTTTTATTGTGGTCAGAGAGAGAGTTTGAATCAGGGAGGTTTACAGGGGACTGCTGGGGCTGCTGAAAATCCTGTGTCTTCACCTGGGTAAACCTTGAAAAAGGTGTTCATTTGCAATTATTCACTAAACTATGCACAGAGGTCCTATGCACTTTTCCTATATAAATTATAGTTCACAATTTTATTTAAAGAGGTTGCTCCATTCTGAGGTGACTGCTCAATCTATTACACGGGACACATTTAAACTAAAAAAGGTATATGCTGTTTTTCTAAAATTCAGATTTAACTGGGCATCCTGAATTTTATCTGGCAACCTTCACCCAATCGGAAAGGCACAATTAGATTATGAATCTTTAAGAAAGAAAACAGACCACAGATACAAAACATTCTTAGAAGTCTTAGTCATTTATGTTTTATATTCTATTAATATAAAATTTGTGTTTCATGGCTTGTGACCTCCCTGTGATTCTTGTGCCCAGGGACTATACACATAAATAGACACAAACTGTAATTTGCTTATAGGAAGGCAGAGATGTTGACCTTTATAAATACAGCCATGCTGAAGAAGGGAGGACTTCAAGGAAAAAAAATCTGAAAAGAAGTTTTAATTTGCTTCATTTTTTTGAGCAATAATTTGTCTTTTATTATACACATTTGTTTGCACAGGAAAGGAAAAGACAATCATATAGGAAAAATGGATGCTGTACTGCTCTCTTAGATACAAGAAGAATTACATATCTAACAATACTAACCACTCTGAAAGATAATTATGGATCAATGCTTTAAAAAATATCCTGAATTGCCTGCAGAAATGGCAAGGAGAATTCAATTAAATTATTTGTAAAAGCCAGAGTCTTTTTTCCATATCCATCTGCTACTCGAAATGGGATGACCTTTCAAATAGTGCTTGCCGTTCTCAATGCAAACTCTAAATAAAGAAGTGGAGTGTGGCTTTTTTTTTCCCCCCTCTCCAGCAGGTTCAGCATAGATAGAGCATTTTACTGACATTCTCCGCCACTCAAAAGAATGCAGATTTGGCTTCTAGAACATAAAAGAGGGATTTTAGGAATATCAATCAGACTTCTGTCCCATGCCTTTCAGTCATGACATTTGCCTTCTATCAGAAAGGTGTGCTGCTTCTAAGATAAGTATTTGGGAACAAGGTATATGAAGTAATTTACTCCCCATAGAAAAATTGCAAACCTTACCCAAAAACACACGGGATAAAATAAACATGTTAGTGAAGAATCCTTTGTTAAACTACCTATTGCAGGGCAGCTGATTCAAAAAGGTCAGATATTTAAGTAACAATAGGCTCAAAACGAACCTTCTAACAGGTCTCCCAGTAAACCTAGATTATAAGCAAACAACTTGTACTATATAAGCAGTGCTTTCTTCACTGAGTCTATATATATATATATTTGTTTACATTTTTTTATTGTTCTCCTTCCTCTCCTAATTTTTAAAACATGTCCAATTTGGGCTTTTGTGTCTTTTTTTAAAATCAGACATTTTTTAAACAATCAATCAATTTATTTTTTTGATAAAAGTTCATCGAGTATGGACCCGAGGCATGGAGACACCCCCCACAACCAGGCACACCACCAGTGCCAAAGAGCACGCCAAAAACATCACCTTCACGTGGGTGGCCCACCACAGCCACCACAATAACCATGGGGGCCGCGAAAGTGTCTAGATGCCACAACCACTATGCAGATGGTCAGCCAACCAACGGAGTTCATTGACACAAGGATAGTCACCAGCAGAGACCAAAGAAAAGAAAAGGATATCTCCTTCCACAAAGCCCATTTCAGAGTGTCAGAAGAAGCATCTGCTCTTTGATAATATTGGGGGACCTGATCATACCTCTCAGCATTGGACAGATCATCTAGGCAACAAATCAACAGAGTAACCATTATTTTTTCAGAAGGAGAGAAGAAATCTAGGGTAATTAGAGGGGGGAGGGTGGAGGGAGAGGGGGAAAGGGAGAGATTGGACAAGGGGCATAAAGAATAATTACGATTTGTAACAATATATATGCTAGTAATATTGATTTGATCAACATATCTCAACGTTGAACCCCAAAAATATGTATAATCAATTTTGATTAAATAAAAATTTTTTAAAAAATTCATCAAGCGTGTTTCAGAAAGTTCACAAGAAATACAGAAATATAAACAATAATCTATTACCACACCACCCAGAGAAAGCTACTGTTAACAGTCTGGTGTTTATCCATTCATCTTAATGAATAAATAAATCATATAATTAGATCGTACTATATAACAATTGGAATCTACCTTATACACTTATCAACTATTTCATGAATATCTTTCTATGCCATAAATGGGACTCCACATCATCATACATAAATTTTCATTATAACTTTGAACGTTGTATGTGTGTGCATAGTTGTAATGTAATACAACCTGTAGGTGGATTTATTTAAATACTCAACTACTGATGAACACAGAGATTTACAGCTTTTTTTTCACTATTGTAAACAAAGGTGAAATGAACATCCATACACCCATCTTTGTAATTATTTCCTTTGCATTACTATCTAGAAGTAGTACAACTGGACCATAAAGTATGAACATTATTAGAGCTTTTCAGTTAATATTGCCAAACTGCCCTGTAGAGAGTTTACCAAGTAATGTATACAGATTTCCCCACATTCTGTGTAATATTAAGAAGTATCAATTTTTTGGGCATTTGCCAGTCTGAGCAAGGTTTCATTATTGGTCTAATTATTATTGTTTTGGTAACTAATGAGACTGAAAGTTTTATTGGTGTTTTATATCTCTTCCCTTGTGAATGACCATTCAGATATTTTTTTGAATGGTCATTCATAAAGTATTTTTTAATTTGTCCCATTTTTCATGAGGTAAAAACATCATCTTAAAATACAACACCATAGGATTTAAGATAAATACACACACATAAAATCAGAAAAAATGCTACAGAGAATAAATAATAATTTTAATTTTTAAAATAATATATTTTCAGGGCCGGCCCGGTGGCGCACTGCTACAGTGCACCGCTTGAGAGCGTGGTGGCGCTCCCGCCGAGGGTTCGGATCCCACATACAGACCGGTTCCCGCTCACTGGCTGAGCGAGGTGTGGGCGCAACACCGAGGGTTGCAATCCCGTTGCCGGTCCCGGTCCGGTACGGGCGCGACACTGAGGGTTGCGATCCGTTGCCGGACACGAAAAAAGACAAAAAAGGAAAAAAAATAAAATAAAATAATATATTTTCAGCATAAGAAATTAGACAAAAACACACACTTATGATTGTATGTGATATACATATAAGTCAACACTCTCCCCCAGCCTTTTTTCCAATCCCATTTTCCCATGATAACTAACAAGAACAAAACAAAAATAGAAACAATTGCTTATTTATCCTTCCACCTCTTTCTCTAGTTTCATTTAAGTATATATAAACACAGATTTATATAGAGAGGCATTATTTTCTTTTTAATTTTAATGGGCTCATAATGTCCCAATTAATCAAATGATTGTACACTACTATATCACGGACATGCTGGAAATCACATACAGATATATATAATTATTTTTGTTATTTGCATAACATTCCATAGTATGGTTATAGTATAAATAAATTTAACAATCTCCCTATTCATGAGATGTATTTTTGTTAATTTTTTTGGTCTTGATTTATTTTGTTTTTGCTACTACAAACAATACAGTAAACATCCCTCAAAGTAAGGGTGCACTGTCAAAGAGCAGGTACACCATTAATTATGATAGATATGCCCAGATTTATCAACATGTAAGAATTTTTCATTTCCCTGCAGTCTTGCCAATCTTGGATATTATCAATGTTTTCAAATTTTGTCAATTATTGGACTGGGAAATAGCACTTCATTGTGATCTGAATTCGTATTTCCATGCCTACTATTGAAGTTTAGCAGATTTTCACATGTCTATTAGTTATTTAAATTTTCCCTTCTGTGAATTGCCCATTAATATCTTTCACCATTTTTTCTGAAATATGATGTATAACTTTATCTCACCAGTGTGTATAGTGTGTAGGAGTGTAGGAGTTCCTATTTTTCTAATTTTTATATTGTTTAATGTTGTATGTTCATATCTTTAACTCATTTAAACTTTTTTATTTTATGGTGAGAAATAGGGGTCTAACATTTACAATGTACTGATGAAAAGCTAATTTTTACAACATCATTTATTATATAAATATATGTTTTCCCCTTGAATTAAAAAGACACTTTTACTAAATAATTAGCTCATTATTATATATTTGGATCTATTTCTGACTCTTTTTTCCATTCCATTAATCAAATATTCTTATGGTCAATGACATATCATTATAACAACAGTAACTTTATATTAAGTTTTGATGTCTAGAAGAAAGAGTAAAAATAAAAACCTGTTGCCTTTTTGATTAATTATGTCAACATACATATTATTTTAGGAAGGAATGATATTCTATAATATTAGGAACATTAGGAAATATGGTATTACTATTTTGACAGTAATGTTTTATCGCTTAATAAGATTTTTCTTTTTTCTATAAAGGCCTTTCACATTTCTTGTTAAACTTACTACCAAGGATTTTATATTTTTGTTTACATAAATAAACTTTTTTCTATTTCTATGTAACTGGTTAATGACAATATAAAGAAAAGCTTTGATTTTAATATACTTACCTTGTGGCCATCCAACTTACATGTTTTCTTATAGTGTGTAATAGAGTCTTAAGTTTTCTAGGAATATAATCATATCATATGAAAATGATGATAACTATGTTTCACTTTTCCCAGTATATATATATTGCTTTTCTGTTTTGTTTAATTACATCAGGCAGAATCCACACACAGTGCTAAATAGCAGTGAGGACAGCAACATCCCTCTGTATTTTTCTCAGTTTAACATGAATGGCTTTTATATTTCACACAATATTTGATGGTGAGTTTTTGTAAATATTCTTTGTTGTGTTTAATTAACTTCCTTCTATGACCACTTTATGTAGAGTGTTATTAAAGTTTCTAATGAATTTTATCAAATTCTTCATTGGCCTATGTACTGGGCTGAATAGAGTCTTCCCCAAATTTATGGCCACCTGGAATCTTAGATGACCTGAAATCAGATTTTTGAAGATATAATTATTTAAATTACAGTAATTAGTAATTAGAGGTCACACTGGAATAGGTTAGGCTCTAATCCAATCACTGGTGTTCTCATAAGAAGAAAAAACAGAGATGCAGACACAGAGGGAGAACACCACGTGATGACAGAGGCAGACACTGGAGTAACGTGTCTACATGCCAAGGGGTGCCATGGACTGCTGCAACTGCTGGTAGGGAAAGGCAAGAAAGGATCCCCCTTAGAGCCTTCAGAAAGAGCATGGTCCTGATGTTACCCTGATTTTGAACCTTTAGCTTTCAGAACTGAGAGAAAATAAATGTCTATTGTTTTAAGCCACCCAGTTTCGTAATTTGTCATGGTAGCTCTAGGAAACTAACACAGCATATGTTGACATAATCATATCATTTTTATCTTTTAATTTGCTCATGTGATTAATGGTGTAGATAAATTTCCAATTCTAAACAAGTCTGTAATTTTTGAAATAAGCCCTATTTCAAACACTTTATTACATTTTCATAAACAGGAAGGCTTAAGTTGCTATTTTTTAATTATATACTTTTACATACAAAAATAAAATTGGTATAAAATATCTTTTTAGAGCTGTCTATATCAGGTCTTAATATAAGTTTATACTGGATTTGTACAATTAACTGAGGCCCACTCCCTCTTTCTCTATAGTTTGAATTGTTTAATAACCATACAGAGTATCTGTTTTTAAAGCTTAGATTTAATTTAGCTGTAAAACCATTGGGGCCTGATGCCTTTTTTAGTGGTGCACCTTTAATAATCTTTCACTTCCTTCTATGATTATTGGTATTAATTATTTTATTTTGCTTATGTAAATATTCATTTATACACACACATGCATCTCATTTCTTCTAGATTTTAAAGTACATGGCTATGGAAAGTTTTTAAAAATCTACTGTACCAGTATTTATTGGCAGCATTGACCAGAAAACTAGGAGGGTACCCCCTTCCTCCCACATATGTAGGTTGAATCAAAAGAAGGCAATCCTCAAAGAATGTAAAAAAATATTCTTCACTCAAGGATATAAAGGTAGTTGTTCTCCCTGTTTATAACCGCTAAACAAATCTATGGTGAATGTTTTCCTCTCCATCATCAGGACTATGTCACAATAAAACCAGGATGGCTGGTCTTTAAGTCATTTGATACTCTCCTGGCATCTTGGCAAAACTATGCAGAAAAATTCTTGACATTTCCATTGAGCTCCCATTTTTCAGACACTTGACAAAATAAAAAAAGAATTATTCTTTCCTCACACCTGCACACATTTTAAAATATCTCTAACTCTTCTAAGAAACAGTTTTCTCTTCAACTCTCCCAGACTTCATACTCATATCCTTTTATTCATAGCAGATGGAGGAAATTAGTGTAACATATTTGCTCTAAAATCATTAGTGCTGCATCAGCACTTCCAATCTAAATGGCATTTCAAGGGGTTATTGTTACATGGAGCAAGAGTTTGCTTTAGGCAGAAAGAGACATAAAAACAACTTTAAAAATGAAACTTTTTTTTTCTTTTGCAATTAGCTTTTGCATCTTAATTTCAACATCATTTGATTTAGATTTTGAACACAAATCAAAGAAAGAACAGAGTAGTCCAATTCAGTCATGGGTCATACTTTGCTCATTGCTCAGTCCTCTGATAAATCATTATAGCTACTTCTTAAAAACAGTATTCCTAAAACTTACTATAAAATGCTTGGTTGTCTGGAAGACTGGGAATATATCCTTACCTCTCAGATACCAGCCGGCCCTTCAGTCTCATGAAATGTCTAAAAGTAAACTACTTAGGTGGTGAGCTTCCGATGACTGCCACTCTGTCCAAAAGCTAAACATCCCTGGCTTAAGAATGAACTAATCCATGAGTGTTTCTCTAGCACATACTATATTAAATCCACTGTGGAATTAGACCAAAAAAAAAAGTTTAAGATACTATACTCCTGGAAAAATGAAATCTTGTTGTAGAGACAAGAAAAACCACAGAGAATAATACAAGTCAACGACAATCATACTTTATATGTCTATACTGCATTATAATTTTCAAACTACTTTCATGACAACTTTCTTATTTTCTCCTCATAGCAAATCTATAACGGATTCAGGACAAAAGAGGAAGGACACATATATATAGAACTTCAGAGATGAAAGTGACATTAAAGACATCAATGACCTTCTTGACAGATAAGAAAATGGAGACCAAAGGGAAATGAGGATCTTCACCTTGTTTCATAGCCAGGCAAGCAAGGCTAATGAAGTGAAGGCTGCTCATCATGAGAGTCACAAAAAAGAAGTCACAGAAACAAGACAAGAAAGAGAAAGATTATGGGAATAAAGGACACGAATTCTGATTTAATGTACTTTAAAAAAAATCAATTCTATTGACTTAAAGTTTGAAACTCAAGGTTGGTCTCTAAGGACCATTTTGAGAGTCACAAAAAAGAAGTCACAGAAACAAGACAAGAAAGAGAAAGATTATGGGAATAAAGGACACGAGTTCTGATTTAATGTACTTAAAAAAAAATCAATTCTATTGACTTAAAGTTTGAAACTCAAGGTTGGTCTCTAAGGACCATTTGGCTATGATGGTTTTATGCCATTACCAGATGCGTTAGACAAAAACACAATTTTGAAACTCATAGTTTCCGGTGAATACGTACAACCCTTTGAAGAACACACTCACATAGGTGTAAATGGTATCCAACACACATACATAAAAACTTAAACTTCATTATATAATTACTAAAAGGAGTGTAAATATTCTACAGCTCAATTAAGAAGCTACCCATGCATTTTCTCTCCACCAACCCTCAACCTTATCCTCCACTCGTCACCCCAGCAAGTCCTAGATGGCTATCTTAATATTGTGACATATCTGTTATACAAGATGGGTTGAAAATAATCTTCTACTTAAATGAGAATAAATATATTAGAACAATATACTTTTGTTACAGCATTCTCACAAATATATCTCAAACAATGCACAGGCCATTCTCCTAGTATCTTTACTCAATAGACAATAGCTATTTTCCTCAGTCCTGAATATTCTTTAAAATCTGCATCTGGGATATCATCATAATTCTAACAAGACCTGGCACTATAGAAAGGTACAAAAGTAAAAACATTAAAAGTGAAATTGTTATTTTAAAAAGAAGACATTCACAGTGGTGTTGAAAGATCATACAAGGGCTAGAGGACAAATCTCTGCTTTAGAATGAACACTTAATTTATTGTCAGGATGCACAATAATAACCTCGACATTTTAAAACTGCATTTTGTCACCTTTTAAACATCTGGGAATAGAGAATGTAAAACAGAATGTCTGACACACCACGGAAAGTTTTATGATTATCCCCAAAAAGATAGAACAAATATCTCTATTTCCATTCCAGATCTGCACAATATATTCTTGCATCCCATTTGCACTGATTCATTTACATTTTGCTGAATTCTGTTTTTGTCCATTTTCATCATTCAAAAGATAAAAAAAAAATCAACAACAAAAAGGCATCAATATATGCTTTCAGATGAAATCGCAAAGAAAATAAGCACATGAATTAGTGAAGCCACATCCAAGTTATACAATTGTGGCAGTTACATCTTTTCTCATCTTGTCCGAGAATTAATTGTACTGCCGAAATTAGACATCTAGCCTGCTCCATGCAGATAGGAGCCCAAGCCGGAAGCAAACTCTTTGAATAATAATACTGCCTTCTGATTCTTTTCATATGGCTACATTTTTGACACCTCCCTCAATATTTTACCCAGTTGCAGTATGACTATGACAAAAGATTTCTGTAGGCATGACTGGCACATCTGTGGTAAGTGGCAAGGAATGGAGATAAGCAATAGGTCCCTTTAGTGGCTCCAAAAAGCCTACAGGCATCCTGCAAATCTTTTACATATATGCTGTAAGTAAAGGATGTGAAAAATGGAAACCATGATGACAATTTTAATCATTTGACAGACAACTCAATGATCTGTTATAACTTTATAATGGCAAAGTCTCGGACACAAAAGAGACTGACAGACATATATTCTCTCTCTGCTTCTAAGTTTCTTTAAATGTTTATTCAGGTGGCTTTACAAATAGAGATGACCTTAACACAGTATTTATTTAATCTTTCCAAGGACAAATTATAATTGACTAAATCTGATTAGATGGCATTGTCTTGGTTATTTTTAATTTCTAGACTCAAATCACCTCCCTGGGCTCTAGAACGTTCTCCCAGGAGATGTCAGGTGTCAGTAATCTGAGTTAGCCCATCTGTAGTCAGTACAGCCAAAAGTGCTGCCTACAAGGTAGCAATTACAGTCAAGTCTCTTCTGGAAGTGCCAATTACTGCTCTTTGTCTTCTCTGTTAAGTGTCTCCTTAATATAAGAATGACTTATTATTTTTACCCTATCACATTAGAAAACATTATTTAAAATAACACTCATAGTTGGCAAGAGTGCAGGGAAAGAAGCACTCCCACAGATACTGGTAGGAATGTAAATTGAAACAACCTTTCTGTAAAACAATCTGACAATATATATCATGACAGTTTTATCCTAATGATATTATTTGGGGGACATTATCCCATAGTTTTAAACAATTTTTACAAACCAGACTTTTTAATCAATTTATGGCACTTTGTCAAGTGAATATACTATAGTTTTCAATTGTTTCCACATTTGTCAAAATTTTAGTTGTTTTCTAAATTTTATAATTTATTATCAATTTTCTAAATTTATAATTTGGGGTATTATAAATAATGCTCGATAGAACATCCTCATAAGTACATTTTTAATTCACATTCTATTTCTCATGATAGATTCTAGAAGTAGAAATGCAGTGGTCGGCAAGACTTACCTTCAACTACAATTTTATTCTGGTAGTTAAGAAATTGCTATAAGCAAATCAATTCCTAAACTAGAACTCTAGTAGACCATCATTTACTAGGAGAAATAAATATATGTGGTGATAAAACATCCTGTGGAAATAACCACAACCTTACTAATGGGTAATTCCTGGAGGAAACAAAATCAGAGAGCATATATGATTGGGTAACCAGTGACACAGAAAAAAGAAATCAGGCCCTACCAAAAGGATATTCATTTCAAGTAAAGGCAGCAGCCTGCTAAGGTAATTGTATTCTGCCTTAGAACAAAGATCCCCTTCCCAAGCCTATTCATGTGTGAGACCCATGGATACATTCTTACCATCACTGGCTTGCATGAATTTGCCTGTCTTTTGAGACCTGATAAACAATCCAAGTTTATAAAACTGAATAGCTAGAATATAGTGAAATCACGGTCTATAGGTGCCAAACCTTTTACCTCTCTGGTGACTTGAGTGGGGAAGTTACTGTCTAGAGGCTGCTCCAAAGGAAAAGATAATTGACCCTTAAATTAAAATTACAGACTTTATGAGCCAATGAATAATGACATATCACTTTTTAAGCTATCATTTTGGTAAATATTTAAAATGATAACACTCGTTGTTGGCAATGTAGTGGTATTTCTCAAAGCTTATTCCATGGAAAAAATATTTTCAAGGTCAAAAGAGTTTAGGAAAGAGTGAGAGCTGAACAAAGTTCAAGCTGAACCTTTAATGTGCTAGTACGAACTATGAATCTCCATAAAGCACCGTAGCTACTAACATTTCTAAACTTAGTTAACCACAAGTTCTTCTTGTTTTATGTTGCCTTTTGCTTTTGGTTTCTGGATTTCTATAGAACATCTCAAGGGAGGGCATTCTATGGTACATGCTTGAGGAAATGTTTCTCTAGGCAGTTCTCAAACATTTTGGTCTCAGGACCTCTTTACACTCTTAAAAATTGTTGAAGGCACCAAGGAGCTTTTATTTATGTGGGTTATACCCATGGATATTTACTATATTAGAAATTTTAGAAGAAAACTTTCAAAATGCTACTAATTCATTTCAAAATACAATAATAAACCCATTACATGTAAACATACATATTTTCCAAAACAAAAAAAGAACTAGTGATAACAGTGGCATTGTCTCAAAGTTTTGAAGATCACTTTAATATCTGGCATAATAGAAGACAGGTGAATTCTCCTATCTCCTTCTTCATGTGCTGTGGTATATATTTTTAGTCAAAGTATACCAGGAAAATCCAGGAGGAGTATTTCAATAGCCCTTTCAAATAACTGTGAATATTTTTCTCTGATACTACATCAAAACTGGACAAATGGTAGTTTCTTTAACAGTACGTTACAGTGTGTAATCTGAAACTATATCAATAAACTTTTAGCACCCTGTCAAGTGAAAATACATGGTCTATGTGGCACTATGAATGACTTCTTTCCCCATGCAAAATTTTGTAACAGCATGCATTTCTCTGGTCAAAAATATTGGCTCACTGAATTATGCAGATCTTCCAAAGGTTGACACATTTTATTATATAATATAAAAAAGAATTACATTTGTTAATATCATCATTGATCTCATCAGAAAAGTCAAGTATTGGGAAGCTGTCAAGCTCGTGGTGGCAGATACAAGTTTTCCAAAATCTGAATTTTTGCTTTAAAATTTGAATTTTGTCATTGGCAACAAATAATGTCCTATGGTTTACTTAAAGTGACAGGGTCACTTTGTGCACTTTTAAGAAAATATCTAAGTCTGAATAGCATATTTTATGTGTCAATAGTTCTTTCTAAGAAAAAAAAAAGGTTGTTCCATATAAAAAGCAGCTAATTCAGTTCACAACTAGTCTCACAAGTGCTCTTCCTCCAGACAACCATGATACTTCAGTATGCAGCAGCAGTTCTTTATGTGAAAAAAGCCTACAAGGATTATGGGACATCAAGTGAACCAATACACACATGATGGGAGTCTTAGGAGAACTAGAGAAGTAGAAATGGGCAGAAAGCTTATTTTTAGAAACAATAACAAAATACTTCCTAAATCTGGAGAGTTAAATAAGCATCCAGACCCATGAATTCCAAAGAACCCCAAACAAATTAAATATAAAGAGATCTTCACTAAGGCATATAAAATCAGACTGTCAAAAGTCAAAGACAGAAAACATTTCAAAAGCAGCAAGAGAAAAACAGCTCGTCACATACAAGGAAACCCCCAGAAGACTATCAGTGGATTTCCCAGCAGAAACCTTGCAAGTCAGGAGAGAGTGGGATTATATATTCAAAGTGTTGAAAGAAATAAAAACTACCAATTAAGAACACTATACTCAGCAAGGCTGTCCTTCATAATAAAAACTCTCAATAAATTAGGTATAGAAGGAATGTACCTCAACGTAATAAATGTCATAAATGACAAGTCCATGGCTAACTCATACTCAATGGTGAAAGGTTAAAAGTTTGTTATCTAAAATCAGGAACATAAAAAGGATATCCACTCTCACCACTTCAATATAGCACTGGCAGCCCTAGCTGGATCAATTAGGCAAGGAGAAGAAATAAAAAGGCATCCAAATTGGAAGGAAAAAAGTAAAATTTTCTCTGTTTGCAGATGACATAATCTTATATATAGAAAACCCTAAATAATCTACCAAAAACCTGTTATAACTGATAGATGAATTCAGTAAAGTTACAGGATATGAAATCAATGTATAAAAATAAGTAGCATTTCTATACACTAACAATGACCTATCTAAAAAAGAAATCAAGAAAACAATCTCATTTGCAGTAGCTTCAAAAAATTACTTAGGAATAAGTTTAACCAAGGAGGTAAAAGACCTGTACACTGAAAACTAAAACATTGATGAAAGAAGTTGAAGAAATAAATAAATGGATAGGTGTCATGTTTTCATAAATTGTAAGAATTAATATTGTTAAAATGATCCCACTACTCAAAGTGATATGCAGATTCAATGCAATCTGTATGAAAATTCCAATGGCATTTTTCACACATATAGAAAAAACAATCCTAAAATTCATATGGAACCACAAAAGACCACAAATAGCCAAAGCAACCTGAAGCAAAAATAACAAAGAGACATCATAATACCTAATTTCAAAATATACAAAGCTATAGTATTCAAAACAGCATGACACTGGCATGAAAGCAGACATAGAGATCGATGGAACAAAATGAAAAGCCCAGAAATAAGTCCATACATTTATAGTCAATTGATCTTTGACAAAGTTGCCAAGAACACACAATGGAGAAAGGACAGTCTCTTCAATAAATGGTATTGGGAAAACTAGATATCCATACGCAGAAGAATGAAATTGCATTCTTACCTCACATCATATACAAAAATAAACTCAAAATGGATTAAAGACCTGTATTCATTTGTTTCTGTTGCTTATAATAGAATATCGGAAATTGGATAATTTATAAAGGAACAAAATTTATCTCTTACAGTATCAAAGACTAGGAAGTCCAAGGTCCAGGGAACACATCTGGTAAGGGCCTTCTTCCTGGCGGGAAGCAACTCAGGTTATCAAGAATGGGCTGCGCAAAAGAGTGAGCTAACCTGCACACTTGCTCTCCTTATAAAGCCACCTGAACCACACCCATTACCACCCATTAAACCATCAACCCATTACTCCATGAATGTATCAATCCATTCACTAGGGTATGTCCTTGAAATTTAAGCACTTTAAAGGTCCCATCTTTCAAATACTATAATTGGATTTCCCATCCTCTTAACACTGTTACAATGTGTGTCAAATTTCCAATACATGAACTTTTGGGGGACACATTTAACCCATAGCAAGACCTAAATGTAACAAATGAAACCATAAAATTACCAGAAGAAAACACAGCAGGAAAACTATACAAAATTGGTCTGGGAAATGATTTTTTGGATGTGACCCCAAAAGCACAGGCAACAAAAGCAAACTAGACAAATGGGATTACATCAAACTAAAAAGCTTCTGCACAGCAAGGGAAAAAAAAAATTAGAGTGAAGAGAAAACCTGCAGAATGGGAGAAAACCATACATCTGATAAGGTTCATATCCAAAATATATAAGGAACTCAAACTCAGTAGCAAGAAAACTTGATTAACTTGAATAACTTGATTTTTAAAATGGGCAAAGACTGAATAGAACTTCTCAAAAGAAGACATACAAATGGTCAACAGACGTATGAAAAAATGCTCAACATCATTAACCATTGGGGAAATGCAAATGAAAACCGCAATGAGATATCACCTCACACCTGTTAGAATGGCTATTATTAAAAAGATGGAAGGTAACAAGTGTTGGCAAGGATGTGGAGAAAAGGGAACCCTCATACATTGCTGGTGGTAATGTAAATTAGTATAGCCATTCTAGAAAACAGTTGGCACTTCCTCAGAAAAACAGGAAATACAACTATGACATGACCCATAAATCCCACTTCTGGGTATACATTCAAAGGAAATGAAATCAGTATCTTGAAGAGATATCTGCATTCTGATGTTCATTGCAGAATTTTTCACAACAGCCAAGAAATGGAATCAACCTGACTGTCCATGGACAAATGAATGGATAAAGAAAATGTGACACACACACACACACACACACACACACACACACACACACACACACACACACACACACACTGGAACATGAGTCAGCCTTTAAAAATCCTGCCTTTTGCAATACGAATGAGCCCAGAGGACATTATGCTAAGTGAAATAAGTCAAGCACAGAAAGACATAACACCGCATGATCTTATTTATATGTGGAATCTAAAAAGTAAAACTCATAGAAGCAGAGAGTAGAATCGTAGTTGCCAGGGGCTGGGATGTGGGTGTGGGGGTTGGGGAATGAGGAGATGTTGCCAAAGGGTACAAAGTTTCAGTTAGACAAGATAATAAGTTTTGGAGATCTGTTGTACAGCATGGTGACTATAGTTAATAATAACGTATTGTTTACTTGAAAATTGCTAAGAGAGTAGATCTTAAACCACTAAGAGAGCAGCATTTAAGATACACTCTCACCACAAAAAAATAAGTATGTGAGGCAATGGATATGCTAATTAGCTTGATCTAATCATTTTGCAATGTATACATATATCAAAAATCACATTGTACACTGCAAACACATATAATTTTTATTTGGCAATTGTACCTTAATAAATCTGGGGGAAATGGATATTTCTGAAAACCACCATGGACCTACTAAAGCAGACTTTCTGAGGATGCAGTGGGGCTACCTGAATAGCAATGCAGATTGCGTACGGCACACCCTGCACAGAAGTATGCAGTTGCCAAAGATTGGGACTTGGAATTTGCATTTTTAATGAGTTGTCTGTGGGAATCTTGGATTTATTAGAACTTTAGAGACTGGTCTAAAGCAGTTGCTATATGCATCAGAATTGCCTGTCTTTGAGTTGAAAACACAAATTTCTGAGTGCTACATTAAGACTTAATTAGAATCTCCTGGGTAGAAGCCTAAGCATTTATATTTTCAAGGATCTTCATAACTAATTCTGCTGCCTACTAAAATGTAGGAGCCATTTTTGCAGGCTAAGAATGCAGCAAGAAACCAACTCCATGGAAGCTGAAGGCAACAGATACACTGCTTGGGAAACAGGCATTATTTAGACACAGTTTATTCAGTAACTATAAATTCACCTTTTAAAATAACCGATACTTTTTTCAAAGAATCCAACTTTTTCAGTTATTACACTTGTTTACATTCTGTCGGTATGGTATTGGATCTCAACCTCGTTACGTTATTCCACCAACATCTTGAAATTTATTTAGCCAGAATTTTCTGGTTTTAGACAGATGCTAACTATACATAGTCTGATTTTTTTTTAAGTTTTCTTCACCTTATGCAAGATCCTTCAAGAGAAAAGACAAACTTAGTTCACTTTTAAATTACCACATTGATTTGAATTTTTAAAAAACATTCAAAGTTTCATGGTGCGCACTTAATATTAAAAAAAGACTCAATGTAAATGTCATGTCTGGTAATAATTCTATTCCTGGGATCTTTTACGTGAAACAGAGTGGGAAGGAAGATTCTATGGCTGCCAATACAAAATTAAACATGTGAAAACAAAGAAACAAAAGCACAACTCGATTGCACGTTTCTCTTCCAGACAACAGGGAAATGTGCAATTAAATCAGTGATATTCCCTCTAACTAACCACTAAAGTAGAGATATGTATTTTAACAGTTGTAGGGGCACCAGGCTTAAGGAAAGGCAAAATAAAAACTATGTTATACTGTTGTTCTAGATGCCAAAATGCCAAATCTGCCAGTAACTCATGAAAAGAACACAGCCCAGGCAACTGATACTTGTGCGTTCAAAGACTAGAGTCAAGTAAACACTCAGGTGTATACCTGAAGTGGGGCAGAAGAATCTAGATATCACAGAAATGGAGAAGTCAGCTCCACTACATCAAGTCCCTTAACATCTCTCCACTGGCCTCCTTAGTGCTGAAAGAAAGATGATGCTTATTAGTAAAGTGCCGTGGGATGGTTGTACAGGAAACACTAAATAAGAGCCAATTATTGCTCTCATTACAGGGTAGATGATCTAATAAACCATCCCTATTACTTACAAAGTTTGGAGGCCTACTATTTTTTTCTTTTACTGCACTCCAATTTGACTTAAAAGATCTATACTAAAAACAACAAACAAAATGCTTATAGAAATTATATCCAGAAACTTTCTGATTGGACCCCTGTCTGCTCACACGTTTTCAATGGCTCCCAATTGCCAACAGATAAAATCTAAATTTCTTAGCCTGGTATACAGCCTTCCCAGCTCCATGTTTCAGAAGCTGTAGAGTTTGGTTAAGATCATAGTCTTTGGAAGCAGACAGACATGGTTCAACTACTCCACATCTTAAATTGTTTTGCTTCTCTAAGCCTTTGATTCTCAAAGTGTGGTCTATGTACAGGCGGCACCAGCACCATTTGGGGCTTACTAGAAATGCAGAACTGCAGGCCCCATTGGAAACATACTGAACCAGAATTTTCATTTCAACAAGATCCTCAGGTGATCCCTACATGCGTTAAAGTTTGAGAACCACTACACAAATTCTCATCAGTTCATGTGCAAATTGGGTATAATAACAGTAAATAATAGTAAAATTGAAAATGGCAGTCATCTTCCTCTACTGCTCTTTTGGAATCCATCTCCAAGTCTTAAGGATTTTAACATCTAAATATCACTTAAATATGCCTACCTGCACCCTTCACCACCTTAGTCCAAGCCATTCTCATTTCTCTCCAGATCTCCTGCAATGGCCACCCAACTCATTACCATGCATCCCCTCTTGCTTCCCTCTATTCTGTTTTCCCTACTGCAACTAGAGAGATCTTCCAGGAAAAGCATATGTGATCAGAGCTTCCATTCGCTCTCAAAATAAAGAACAAAAGCCTTTAGCAGACCTACAACCTCTGCCAAGGTGGTTCCTGCCACTACTACATCTTACCTTGCATCATTCCCCCTTGTCATGCTCTGCTCCAAAAGCACTGGTTTTCTTTCCCTTCCTTCAGCTAGCCATCCTCATTCCCAATACAATACATTTGCAAAAGCCATTTTCCCTGCCTGCAATCCCTTCTCTCCCCTCTTTACTTGGTTAACTCCTCCTCTGTCTTTAGATGTCACTTCGAATGTCAGCACCCCTGAAGGTATTCCTGACCCTCCTCCCAAACAATCAAACACAGCCTGGCTTGTTGTCTATGTCCTGTAAATATTTGTTGAATAAATGAATGTATAAATTAATGAATGTTCATATGGTTATTGTGAAATTCAGATGGATTGATACCTGTAAAGCATTTAGCACAGTGGCAAGAGCTCAGTGCTGTACCAGATGTTACATATTTTGAATATTAGTCTTAAAAACTAGACACCAAGCAGTATTCAACGTGGGCTAACAATTAGAATTACCTGGGAAACTTTAAACTTCTCAATGGCCAGGCTCTGCTCCAAACCAATTAAATCAGAATCTCTGGTGAGTGGAACCCAGGTACCTGAAGGTTTTTAAAGCTCCACAGGAGATTCCAATGTGTCGCCAAGGTGGAGAATGACTGTTTTACCCTTTGTCTCACTGTGACCTCCCAGCCTACCAGAGAAAAGTATGCCAGTGACACAAAGTGTCCTCATTATTCATAGCATGAGTCTGTGCTCACTTCTCCCATGAAAGGGACAGCAATATGAATCTATGTAGCAAAAGTCTGGCAATTCATTTCCCCTGGGACCCTTGACCGCAGCCAGATGGTGGAAACTCTCCATCTATCACCCGAGCTAGAATGAAACCTTTCTGGGGAAATCCAAGTGGCCTGAACTACTGTTGGGAGGAGGCATAGTAACAAGATGACTCTGGTCCTTAGGGTTAATGTTGATTTAACAAAACTCATCAGAATTCCATTATAAACCTGCCATAATTGTTTCGTTACAGCAATTGCTTTATGGGAGTAATTAATTTCAACTGCTAAAAAAAGGTTAGACCTCCTGAGTGTTCAGCCAGGCAAGAAGAAATAGGTGAGCTGGGAACCATTTGCCCCTACCTTCTGTCTCCTTCACTACTCAGGTATTTGGAGCATCAAGAGACCAAACTATACCTTAACAGACCTCCTCTTGCTAATGACCAACCTTCTGTGTATATAAGTATGTATTTAAATACAGATATATTTCCCTATGTTTCTCACTCATTTTGAAATTTTCAAAAGATGATGTAAGCAATGAGGAGTATTCAAAGAATCTTTCTTTTACAGGCTTAAAATGCACACACACACACATGCACACACACACACATTCACACTGCCTTGGTTTGAAAGATAAAACAGAATGCAGGCCCCACACAATCTGAGCTACCATTTACAGTGAAAACCTACCAAGTCAGAGCTGATACCAAACCAGCACAAAGGCCTCAGAATTGTTATAAAAGGCACAGGATTGCTCTCTGGAAATAATTTCCCAGTGGGATAAGTTCCCCCTCTCCCTGTTTCTCTGTGCTAGTAAATTACCAAAAAAAAAAAAAAAAAAATGATTCATGAATATAAATTTTTCTTGGCTTTTAAAATCATACACTGGCATAGTCCTCCCCAAACTTCAGCCAAATGAGAATACACAGATAATGACAATTTTACAATAAGTGGTTCCAGGATGCAGGCTTTTCAAGATTCTCAAATGAAAGGCATTATAAAAAAGAGTATTATTATTATTATTATTTCGAGCACCCTGAAAAACCACAATCAATGATTAGCTATAACAATTAAACTAACAATAGTACATCTGGAGTAAGCTCCATGGTAATATGTACTTCATGCTTAATAGTTCAAATTAATTCAATCTGATGGCATTAGACATACCAGTTAGGAGTTGGAGAGCACCAAAATTCACATTAGCTTCTACTTCAAAAGATATTATGAAAAGAGAAGGAAGGAAATGAAGCCATAAACAGCAGTGGTAAATAGGAAAGGCTCATAGATGATATGGTCAGGAATAACTCTCAGCTATTAGGAATTTAACAATAAAAATATGAAGGCTGATAGGTCTATTCTCACACATTCCTTCGGAGTTGGTGACTGAATAACTCATCTGAGACAACAGATCTGAAACCCTGAAATCAGGACCATTATATCAAAGAAGGGGGTGCCATCTTGCCCCTGTTCATAGGTAGCATCCTTTACCAGTCCCCCATAGATGCAAAACAGATAAAGAATTTATAATTTTCAGGTCATAGAATTCATGAAATAAGGAAAGGGAGTGTGGGTTGGGGCAGGCATAAAAGGTGGGATAGTTCCTGCCTGACCGCCTTACTTGTCTCACTCCACCCTAAAGATTTACAAGGTCATATGCTCTACTTTCCCCTGAAAATATTCTCTAAGGCAGGATATCATAACCTCGGCACTACTGACATCTTGGCCTAGGTAATTCTTTCTTGTGAAGGGCCGTTCTGTGCATTGTAGGATGTTTAGCAACATCCCTGGCCTCCACGCTGTAGATGCTAGTATACAACCAACTACCCTCACCCTACCCCCCACAGTTATGACAACAAAAATCTCTCCAGATATGGCCATACATCCTCTGAGGGACAAAATTTCCTTGGTTGAGTACTGCTGCTGTAAGTCTTAATTCACCTGCTTCTGGGCATCAGGAGGAAAATTCAGAGAGCAGACCCACCTCTACAGTCCTCTTCCTCATCACAGATGAGCATATACTGAGCTGCCAGCTGTGTGCAAGGCAGCACTCTTCCCAGGACACACTAACTCCTCTTCCTAACACCCTTTGCACACATAGCTTGTTCTGTATCATACAGAAATTAATAAGCTGGCATACTTATGTTCATTGTGCAGGAAAGAGTTAACATAGTAGGTCAAGATGGCCTATCCTTAGAAAGTCCTGCTTGTAAGGTTGGCCCTTGGTTGGTATCTGGGAACTTAAACTGGTAAACAGTTCCCTGCACTGATATAAAATTTTCCCCACATGATAGAGTGGTCACTGTGCTTTAACTGTTTGTACAAATAACATGGTTTATGCTGAACACCTGCTTTCCTTCTGGGAGTCTAGAATTTTGGTATGTGCTAGGTGAATAGTCCCCAGCAGAAACCTTGGGCACTGAGTCTCTAAAGAGCTTCCCTTGTAGACAACACTTCACACTTGCCACAGCTCATTGCTTGAGGGATTAAGTCCATTCTAAGATTCTACTAGGAGAGGACTCTTGGAAGCTTGCTCCAGATTTCCTCCAGACTTCACACCACGCACCTTTTCCCTTTGCCAATTTTATTTTGTATCCTTTCACAGTAGTAAACCTTAATCAGATGATAGCAATCTCTGAGTGTTAGGAGTTTTAGAGAATCACAGAACCTGGGAGTGGTCATGGGGACCACCAACACATTCATTCATTCAACAGATATTTTATTGTGTGCCTCTATTTCTAAACACAGAGGATATAGTAAAGAAATAAATTCTCGGGCCGGCCCGGTGGCGCACTGGAGAGTGCGGCGCACTGGAGAGTGCGCCGCTTGGGAGCGCAGCGGTGCTCCCGCCGAGGATTCGGATCCCATGTGGAGACCAGTTCCCGCTCACTGGCTGAGCGCGGTACGGGCGCAACACCGAGGGTTGCGATCCCGTTGCCGGTCAGTAAAAAAGACAAAAAAAAAAAAAAAAAGAAATAAACTCTCAGCCTTCACGGAACATATGTGGTAGTAGCCAGAGAAACATTTATTCTAGTATATTTCAAGCTTCTTCCACAGAAAACAAGCTGTGTGGCAACTCTTCTTTGTTTGTTTCAGCTTTTTTTCCTGAAATAATTCACATACCATACAATTAACCCACCTAAAGTGTGCAACTCAAGGTTTTTAGTACACTCAGAGTTGTACGACCATGATCACAGTCAATCTTAGGACATTTTCCTTACCCCATAAAGAAATCCTGTACCCATTAGCAGTAACTACCCATTTTCCCCCAACCCTCAAGCCCTAGGCAACCACTAAACTACTTTCTGTCTCCACGAATCCATTAATGCTCATTCTGAACATTTCATACAAATGGAATCATAAAATATGTGGTATTTCGTGACTGTCTTCTTTCACTTACCATAATGTTTTTAAGGTTCATCTATGACACGACATGTACAGCTTTTCTTTTTATTGCTGAATAATACACCAGTGTATGGATATACTGTATTTTATTTATCCATTCATCACGAGATAAAAATTTGTGTTGTTTCCACTTTTAGTGCTATTATGAAAATGTGTACACTATTTTTTGTGTGCACATGTGCTTTCATTTCCCTTGGATAAGTACCTAAGAGTGGAATTGCTGGGATATATTGTTTAACTTTTAAAGAAATTTCTAAACTGCTTTCCAAAGCAGCTGCATCATTTACTTCCCAGTGGCAGTGTAAGAGAATTATAATTTCTCCACAGCCTTGCTATTGGGAATATAGAATAGTTTGGTCAGGGCCCTCGCCTCGGGTCCAGTTGGGTGTAGTTCAGCATCCTTTGTAAACAAAGTGTGTGTGTGTGTGTGTGTGTGTGTGTGTGTGTGTGTGTGGAGTTAGTGCGCATGCACGCCAATGTATCTTTTTAGTTTTGTTGCTATTCTTATGTTCTTCAGAGAAAAGAGAAAGAGGAGACAGAAAGAGAGAGACAGACAGAGAGAGAGAGAGAGAGGAGAGAGAGAGTTTTAGTGAAGCAGGCGGGAGGGCGTCCACCTCGAGCAACCGCCCTGCGCGGCCATGCTTTCCAACCTATGGCTCCAAGGACCTTGGCCAGCTAGCTCATAGACCTGCGTGAAGAGGTCTGGTGACCCAGCCTGGCATGTGAAGTGTTTTGTGACCCAGTCTGTGAACGGGCTTGAGGAGTCTGGGAGCTCCAGACCCAACCCTAGCTCAACAATCAGCCCAGGCAGTGAAGGATTACCAGCAGGTAAAAGCACCCCACAACTGGCGTGGTCGCCTAGCTTTACAATTGACATCACAATTGACCTCCTAAGAGGAGGACAATTGGTGCTGTGAGTAGGATTCCAGGCCTTAGCCTTGGCGCCACACTTACTAACGATTGTTATCAGCTGCCCTTTTGATTATAGCCATCTTGGTGTGAATTATCTCATTGTGGTTTTGATTTTCATTTCCCTGATGGCTCATAATGCTGGGCATTTTTAATGGGGCTTGTTGGCCATTTGTGTATCTTCTTTTGATAAATGCCTTTGCCCCTTTTTAACTGGGTTCTTTGTCTTTTTATTATTGAGTTATAATTATTCTTTATATATTTTAGATACAAATCCCTCATCAGATATATCATTTGCAAAAAAACCCCTCTCACTTTATGGGTTGTTATTTTATTATCTCGATGGTGTCCTTTGAAGCATAAAAGTTTTAATTTTTAAGATGCCCAATTTATCTATTTTTCCTTCCATTGTTGTGATCTTGGCATCACAGCTAAGAAACCATTGCTTAACAGAAGGACATGAAGATTTATGCCTATGTTTTCATCTAAGAGTTTTATAGTTTTCGCTTTTCTATTTAGGTCTTTAATCCATTTTAGCTTAACTTTTGTATAAAGTTGAGGTAGGGGTCCAACTTTATTCTTTCATATGTGGATATCCAGGTGTACTATGGCATCTTTTGAATCACCTCAAGAGATAGTTTCATGCAATTTTTGGCTACACAAATTAAATTTACAGGTATCAGTATATAGAACCTAAGTATATGACCAACAGTCTGAGAGTCTTTCTTTAAGCTTTTGCATTAGGTCTTTTTTTCTTCCTTTTTTTTTTTTTTTTTTTTTTTTTTTATGCAATTTTTGGCTACACAAATTAAATTTACAGGTATCAGTATATAGAACCTAAGTATATGACCAACAGTCTGAGAGTCTTTCTTTAAGCTTTTGCATTAGGTCTTTTTTTCTTCCTTTTTTTTTTTTTTTTTTTTTTACTTGAGGAATATGCTTAGCATTTTGCTATATCAGGTAGTAGTACCACTATCATTACCACTGGCACAACCGCCACTAATAAAAATAGTAAGTAACAGCTAACTAGGACTTCATACGTGCCAGACACTGTGCTTGCATTTAACATGTATTAGCTTTTATAAGCACTACACATGCTTTAACTTACGTGATCTTCCCACCAACACCATGAGATAGGTAGAATCATTATCTCCATTTTGCGGATGATGACACTGAGGCTCACCAGTGTAAAGTAATTTTCCTTAGGTTGCAGAACCAGCAGGAAAAGGTATAACAAATTGAGTGTAGGAGCGATACTAGAAAGTGGGGGCCAAGATAGCAATTCCTAACAAGTAACAGCCAAGCATATACACCAAATACACAAAAATAAACAAGCCAAAACCTAGAGTGACATTCCCAGTTCTGGTCAAGTTGCTGAGGAAAAAGGGTTGGTCTCCCTTTCCAGCTCAACAAGGATTAGAAATTTTATCACTCAAAATATCACTCAAGATTAATCTGATAGCTGAAAAGATTTTGTCCACTCTCCAAAAATTGCATTAGTGACTAGGTGATTGATGGAGTAAGTCGATTAGAACCAGATTAGAAATCAAGACATAGAGTCAATTACTTCCAATCTGAGAATTAGAAATTCATTAATCAATAATAAAATACATAGCATCAATTTTCAAAACTACCCTTTCTCTATTTCTCTATAGAGCAAAATTCAAGTAAAAATGACTGAACCTGTAGAGCAACTTGATCTGGGGAATGTTTTCCCGTTGTCTGAAACTTTTCCCTTTACCACCTCAGACCTGGATGTCTATCTCGTATGGTGAGTCTGCTCAGTTTTCAGTGCAGAAAGAGAAGACAGAGAAGTCAGTTGACATTTTCACGTTCAAATAACTTTACAGCAGAAAAACCAGTGTTCCTCACTTCAAGCCTAATTCTCTTTCCCTATGCGGGCTGAGTTCTTAATAATAAATACAATAGAAATAAGGCTCATTTTATGAGTCTTACGATATACCGCCCTCTATCTAAGAAAGTAAAATATGGCAACTAATTTATTTTACCCAAGGTGTATGAGGTAAGTACTAGTATTATTCCCATTTTATATAAGAAGAAAAGGAGGTGCTAGAATTGACCTACTTAAGGGGTGGAGTGAAACCTTGAACCCTGCTGTCTGTGCTTGTCTTCTTAACAATGTCTCTATATGGTTTCAGAATAGAAGCAACTAGACAAATAAGGGTTAAGCAAGTCTAGCCCAACTCCAGACTGAGTCTTTTTTACACTAGGCAAAGCTGTCTCCAATATACTTATAATAACTTTATATACCAAATAACATTTTGAAGTTTATTTCCTCCCAACACAGAAACATCACTTTATCTCCCCTGAGATTTTTAGCACTGTCTGTTGCAAAACTGGTCTGAGCTTAGTGAGTATTGCTTTATCCTTCTTAAATAAAAACCATTACAGAGAATGAAGAAAACAATTTCCCTTTCAGTTCCCCCACTTCTTCCCATATTGAGAAAGATGGATCCTTAAAGTACTGAAGGAAAGCCCACAATATAATAAAAGCTCAGCATCAGAAATGTTCCAAGTCCCTCTACTCTCTCCCTATATTTAGGAAACTAAAATTTAATATAGGGCTCAGCCCTCCAGAGAATCCAGTGTATCAGAATGTTAATACACTTTTATATATTTTAACTGAGACAAACAAGAAAGAGATAGAGAAGCCAGAGCAGCTATGGCAAAGCCATAATTATGATAAGACTAATCCAGCTAACAGCTAACAGCAATAGAGGCAGATAGTGACTACTGTGATGCTGTTGTATAGTTCGTACGGTCAGAAAATTATATCAGTATACAATGTGAATGAGGCAGGAGCCCCTTTAGAGGAAAGCAAAGATGACTTACTATTTGACTCCAGAAAATAAAGCTCATCCAGGAGATCAAAAAGCATTTGTCCTATTATCAAACTATTATCTAAATGTACTTCATAAATTGAAACCTGGATCAAATCATTTGATTAATGAAACAGTAATAAGCAGGAGCACACTATGTCCATAACCAAATAGGAAGGGAAACCTCAATTTTATTTTCCATAACAGAGCTTAAATCGGTTGGCAAGCCTTTATAATTCTGCACATAACTTAAATATTCACCTACTAGTTCTAAATTCATGATTGTGCTACCAAACACGTCATATTTCTCAGTCTTGACTACTAGAATACTTGAGATACATATACATTGCTGAAATACACTATTTCTCAAAACTGACTTTATGGAAGTCAAATGGAAGATTAGTCTGGTCACTTCATTTTTGGCAAATCCACATTAACTTCTTTATTTTATTTTATCTATCTATTTATTTATTTTTTTAAAAGATGACCAGTAAGGGGATCTTAGCCCTTGACTTGGTGTTGTCAGCACCACACTCTCCCAAGTGAGCCACGGGCCAGCCCGTAACTTCATTCTTTAAATGCTCATCAACCTTTCTGTTAACAACACTTCTGACCCTCGATAGGGGTCAGGCAGGTCAAAACTAAATACTCTAGCTTACCATTTAAGATTTTCCTTCCAGTCTTTGCAGATAAAATGAGATAAACACAATGGTTTCTATTCCAGCCAGACTAGAATTCTCTACTATCTCCTATACTCTTCTCACTAAAATTCTACTTGGCACTTTTTGCTAGTCCCAGGAGGAATGCAAATCCAAATGCCTATTGTGCTGAGAAGTAATGTAAATGAGTGAATAAAGCAGTCTAATAATAAGAAAAATAGACACCAGTACACTTGATTACATATTAAACACTGTTCTCCACCCCACCCCCACCTTTTTTTAAAAAAGACTTCTCAAAATCTATTTTTTAGTTTCCAAACTTTGCTGGAGACATAGGCATAAAAACGTGGTTTCAGTAGTGCATACTAGATGGCAATTAACCTTTGACCACAATATTGGAAGAGTTCTGGGAGAGGTGAAGACCGTGTAAACTATCTGTATATGGTGGGAATTGCTACTCATCTCCAGCCATTTGTTGCCAACTAGGAATTTAGGCAGAATGTTGTGAGATCATCCAAGTTTTTTAGAAAAGTAAGAAAACCTGCATTTCATGTGAAATCTCCAGATTTTCTAGTATTTTCTAATTTTTACATGAAGTCTTCTGTTTTTCTCATATATTCCATTTCTATATTCTAGTGTAATGGACATCTTGTTTTCTGTTTCTGTTTTTGTGCAAGTGAGCTGACAGATTGAGACCTCTGGGTTATGCCATCCCTCAGCCAGAAGCTTTCAGTCTTTATCACCAGTACCCCCGACCCCAACCACCCATCCTTTCCACCAATCCATGCTCATCACTTCCTTTAAGATCTTCTTTAAGAAAATACTTCCTCCAAACAATTTTCCCTACATAAATCTACCCTTCATTGCTCATTATCAAACTGCTTTATTCCTTTTCATCTTTACATGCACACTTTGTGCTCCATTTGTGAGCCCTTCATCTCCTTCTTTAATTACACCCAGAATATAAATCTCTAAGGCTGAGGATTCTATCTCCTACCACCTTCACGCCCCCCAAGGACTTAGCAGAGAGTTGTACCCGCTGCAGGCATTCAATGCAAAGTTTGAGTGAAAAAAGAGTCTATTTGCCTACTCTTGCTGGGCTAGAAGTTTTTATTCTATACTTGGTGCATTTCCGGATCAAAATATTAAGTCTAAGTCAAGTCTCCATAGTTGAGCCAATCTTGAGGATTAAAACACTCAGCTGTACAGGCAAGGCAAAACAGTTTATCTGAGCAATGAAAAAGGAAGCCATCTGTTGGTCTGAATCATTAAGGCAACTGTGCCAATCCTGCAAGCATTCGGTGTTGGGACTTAGTTTCAAGTTGTAAGTAGGGATGGAAAATACATGATGGTCTGAGTGCCATTGCTTCCCTCTCCTGGGCCTATGTCAGATATCATTACTTGACCAAAGCATTCTTTTCTAAAGAGCCTGAATGCAACCTTAGAAACATTTTATACACAGAATTCTAGATGGATTTTGTCCATCTTGTTTGTTTCTATTAAGAAATAGAGTTGGCATGTGAACTGAAAACCCTACCATATGGAGAAGGTACACGTAAAATTCTATTGTTCAAAAAACAGAGAACATAACACATGGCTTCTGCTGGTTCCCAACCTCTCTCTACTTTACAGGCTTGTTAACTTAGAATGGGGAAAGTTAGGTCTCTAAAGCTGAACAGACAAGAAAGAGCTAAGAAGAAAAAACATTTCCACTTTAATGACTAGGCCAGATTTACCTTACCCATTAAATTTTAATTCTGCAAGAAAGATTTACTATGTGATGAGGCTGCTCTTGTGCCATGTAAAACATACTGAAATATACAAACTGTAAATGACTTCACAGGTATTTTTAATTTAAATGAATAGTTATAGTTATAGTTATATTCAAGGGGCTGTTTCATTTCTCAAACATTGAACCAAAGCAATTTGGAATAACTCAGACACAAAATGACCAGCATCAAGAATTACGATGAAAGCCAATTACCTTTAACCACAAGCAACCTTATTAGCATTTATTAAAACAAATGATCCCTCAATACTGGAGAAAATAAATGTGGATTGGTTGATTAATCCTTCAGTTGTAAAAGACCAAAAATTATGTTTCAGAGACTCTGTGTTTTTTTAAGCCAAATCTGCAGGCAAAAAGAAACCAGGTAAATGATAAATTGAGGCCCAAGGAAAAGACTGAATAGCACAGTGGACATCTGTGAGTTTTGCTTGCCCCTGTGTGCATTCTTTGTTATGATAGTATCAGCATTCTGACTCTCCTCTGGGGAACCCCCCTACCCAACTTTCAGTCCAAATGGTATGGATGGAGCTAACTTCACTCCCCACCACTAAGAGTGGGCAAGTGACCAATCAATATATTTCATTTGATGAATGATTAAGGGACCCAATCATTGATTCTAGTCAGTTCTATGTTAATCAATACTAAGATTTGAGAACTCTTAAAGGAACTATTGAGAAAAAGGAGCATTTTTTAAAAAAATCCTGCTGGCATGCTAAGCTAGTAAGATATAAAATTTGAGCTTCTAGTGGCTGTCTAAGCACCACAAAAGCACCCTACCTAAGCATGATACCAGCCTGATGGAAGGAGAACTAAGAGATAAGAGAGACGGATTTCTGATGCCATATTTGAGCAGCTGGGTCCAGCTATTCCTGAAGGCAAATGGCTTTTAACTTTTCATATAGGCAAGCCAAAACCCCTTACATTCATTAAGCCACAGTTAGAGCTAGGTTTGTCACTTGCAAATAAAAGTCATGACTAATTGCAAATAGCTTATAGCTTATTTTGTTATTAGTTGCTGAACCACTAAGCTTTTACATCACTGAGTTAGAAAACAAATTCCAGTACTGATGGGCTATTATCTCATGTAGCGACCCTAGCAAGTCTTATTTTCTCTCAGTGCTTTTATTTCCTCATTTATAAAATAAGGGTTAAAATCGTAGCTCATAAAGAAGACATACAAATGGCCAATAAGCACATAAGAAGATATTCAACATCACTACTCAATCGATAAATGCAAATCAATTCTCTATGAGATACCACTTCACACCACCTAGGATGGCTATAAGCAGAAAGACAGACAATAAGAAGTGTTTTCTAGGATGTGGAGAAATTTGGAACCTCGCACACTGGAAGTGGGAATATAAAATTGTGCTTTGGAAAATAGTCTGACAGTTCTTCAAAATGCTAAATATGAAGTTACTATATGACCCAGCAATTCTACTCCTAAGTATATACCTCAGAAGAAAATAATAAGTGCACATACACATAAAATTGTATACAAATGTTCATGATAGCATTATTCATAACAGCCCAAAAGTGAAAGAAACCTAAATTTCCATCTACTGATGAGTGGATAAACAGAATTTGGTATATCCATACAATGGGATATCATTCAGCAATACAAAGAAATGATGCACTGAAACCTGCTACAACATGGATGAACCTGGAAAACATTAAGCTGAGTTAAAGAAGTTAGTCACAAAGGACCACAATTTATATGATTCTATTTACATGAAATGTCCAGAATATATAAATCCATAGAGATAGAAAGTATATTGGCAGTCACCAGGAGCTAGGGAGGAAGAGTAGGTAGTGACTGCTGATGGGTACAGGGTTTTTTTAGGAGGTGATTGGGAGCAGAGTTCCACCACAATGGAGCGTAAGCACACAGCTCCTTTCTGCATTTCCAGCTAGTTTTTATTGATTCTCCCCTAACCTAACCCCAAAGGAAAGCCATTTACGTAAGCCAGAGCATTGAGCCAATATTGGTGACCGTAATATTGAGTAGCCCAGCTTATCAGCCTCGGCTAAAGAAGTATTTGCATTAAACTGCACTCCTAAGCACACAGCTCCTTTCTGCATTTCCAGCTAGTTTTTATTGATTCTCCCCTAACCTAACCCCAAAGGAAAGCCATTTATGTAAGCCAGAGCATTGAGCCAATATTGGTGACCATAATATTGAGTAGCCCAGCTTATCAGCCTCGGCTAAAGAAGTATTTGCATTAAACTGCACTCAACTGGTTAAAACCATTAACTCTACAATCTCAAGAATTATATAGCATCTGTTATGCTCATCTGCAGGTACTCTGTCTGCATACTGTGACAGACCATAATCAGAGGGCAGCAAGGAGTCCGACCGGGAAAGGGAGGAGAACATGTGACGTGTGTTGAAAAGCAGATTGCATTAGAGACCACCAGTGCTCGAATCTGAAAAGAGTCCTAAGCCTACTGCCAATACAGAGCTGTGTGAACATGATAATTCTTTCAACAAAGTCCATAATATGTCTTATAGGGCCCAGGAAAACAGGGTGGCCAAGATAGTGTTACAGTTCAGCGCAGAGTGTACTGGCCCAGCAATGGAATGTCGCATATACACGAAGCCCAGGAAATGGTGTCTGCCTCTGCAGAATCAACAAGCCCTAAGGGAGCCCAAGCCCGGGGATTTTCAGCAGCCCAAACAAGCTGTCTTAGATCACTGCCCTTTCCATCAGCTTCAGGCACTGAGCACTGGCTCAGAGTCCTATCGGTCTCAGCAAGACCTGCTCCACCATGACCACAAAGATGGCATTTGAATCAGTAATGAGCCATGAGGCCACCTCGATACATTTGAAGAAGAGCTATCTCTGAGACATTGCTTCAAGTACTAGATCTGTACCATCTAGCTGTGGGATCTTGGTTAAGCAGTCTTACTCATCTTTCAATCAGAAAGTGGAAGCAGATAACAATGAGAGAATAAAACCTCTAAAGCAGGATTTCTCAACCTCAGCACCATTGACATTTGAGGTTGAAAAATTCTTTGTTGTGGGGGCTGTCCCGTGCATTGTAGAATGTTTCCAGCATCCCTAGCTTCTATCTACTAGATAGCACACCCCCCCACACCCCACACCCCACCCCACCTCCACCCACTCTCTCCGTTATAACAATGAAAAAAGTCTCCAGACATTGCCAGATGTCTCCTGGGAGGCAAAATTGCTCCCAGTTGAGAATCTGTAATACACGTTCCAGAATTTGGATTCCAGGAACTAAATTAATAGACCATATAGTACCCCTTATATTGGGAAAACCTATACAGGTACCTTCAACACCACTGCCAATTCATTTTGACAAAAATTTTATTAAGCACCTACTACTGGCCAAGTAGAAAGATGAATGGGGAAATACAGTCCTTGCCCCTGAGGAGCTCAGTCTAATTGGAAAGTGGCATTTTCACAGCCCTGCATTGAAGACAAGGAGTATGTTCAGCTTTCCAATAAATAATAGATATCCTGCTATGTGATTATACAGGTGGACTGTAAAGGCAGGCAAGAGTTAGAGCATACTTCTTTGTTGTTAAAAGATTGTTGCATCTATCAGAGTCACTGACATTTGATAAGGTGAATTTTTGGTTATTTTGACTCATTTTAGTTGTTTGCTACTGTTTATTGCTGGGTGGGCAGAGTCTCACACTGAAAGGACCATCTTATGAGGTGGTTTAGCCTACTAGCATAAGCCAAAATAGAGTGCTCTGGAATGAGACTGCCCGATTTCACATCTTGATTCTGCCACTTGTTTGCTGTGTGACCCTTGGCAATTCCTTAACCCCTCCAATCTTCAAGTCCTTCGCTTTAAAAAGGAGATAATCATTGTACACACCTCACAGATTTGTTAAGAGAGTTAAATATGATAATACCGGCAAAGCACTTAGCACAATGCCTGCCACAAAGCAAAAATTGTGAAAACAATAGCTATTATTATTATCACTGACATTGCTGCCTCTCTGTTTCATTGTGGGCTACCTAGTTTTTTTTATTGCAATAAAATACATAACATAAAATTTACCATTTTAACCATTTTTAAGTGCACAATTCAGCAGCATTAAGTACGTTCACATTGTTACGCAACCACCACCACCACCATCTCCAGAACTTTTTATCTTCCCAGACTGAAACTCCCCATCCCTTCCTCTCCCAGGATTGTTCTTTTAAACCAGTCCTTATCCAGCAAAATACCTTCTGAGGAAATGAGGACAAGGCTTTTGTAAATGGAACTTAAAGCCTTTTAAACCCAGGTACCCTGGAAACTGAATAGTAATAGTGCTCAAAATGGCCATTTGGGGTTATGTTGATGACTTTAGTATCCATCAACCAACTCCTAGGAGTAACATTCTAAGTAATTCATTGTATTCTTTTTTTTTTTTTGAGGCAAATTGCTCCCGACTGTGGGGCCTGCCTGTCTTATTTACCATTACAGAAGCATTCACTATGCCGCCCACTTCAGTTAAAACTCTTGGAGTATCTAATCAATATTAATCCAGAAGGAAGTTCATGGACATATATTTTGATAGCCTGGAATTGGTGGGAAAAGGGGAGTTGCTGGGTCTCAACTATCAAAGGCACTTACTTTTCAAAAGCATGTCAAGAACCCACATGCTTTTGCACGAGCATTCCAGGGGGGAAAACCTTCTGGTTTATAGCTGGCTCCTCAAAATAGCTAAAAAGTTCCTAATTTCACCTCAAGCCTCTGCTCCAGAGCCTACTGTGTTGTGCCAAGTTACTTCTCATCCTCTGTCATTTCTGACAGTGGAGCTGACCCTATCACAATTGAGTCAAAGGAGTCTGTAGACAGGAACCCTATCTGAGCTGTCAGCACTTTGCCTGATCATCTTCCAGCCAGTGGTCAGGCAGAAGCACAAAGCTAAGGGTGCCCTGAAACAGACTGTCAGGAAACTGACCAGTGAGAGAGGCAGTCTGTGCTCCACAGCTGAGCCAACTCTGCTGTGTTGCCAGTGGGACATCCCAAGACAGTCTCCACTCCGGACTCAACTGATAACATACATGGTACATCTGTCACCATCTGTCCAGGCATACTGATCTTGTAACATCCCCCAGGCACTTCTGGTCTATTTGCAGCTCTGTGACTTTTGACTGTGGTCACTTTGCCTGGAATGCCCTTTTCTTTTCCCCTTCTTAATCATTTGTTAGGTCCTCGCAAAATGTTACCTCCTTTGAAAAGCCATTTCTGTAGCCCCCAAGGCAGAAGTAGAAATGGCTGTGTTGAACCAGAAAAAACAATCATTGAAATCTCCAAACTGAATCTGTACTTTGATTTACTTCAACAAATGTGGTGTAATGTACACTGTAATGTATGGCAATGTTTTCCAAGTCTGACTGGATATCACAGTGACCTGGGAAATTTTTGTGAAAGAGATTCCCAGGCTCCCCTTAGGTTGAAACAGCAGGTTAGAAGTTTTTGTGAAAGAGATTCCCAGGCTCCACTTAGGGTGAAACAGCAGGTTAGAAGTTTGTGGCCCAGGAAGCTGTACTTACTGTTTAGAAGTTTCCCAGGATATTCTGGTACATAAGCAGTATTGGAACAATACCCAAGCATTGCTACTGATCAGCTGTGTGACTTCAGGCAAGTCACTTAGCTTCTTTTAGCCTGTTTTCTCATCTGTAAAACTGGGGTGGCGGGGGCCAGGGGAAGCAATGGCCATCTCACAAGGTCTTGGAAAGGACCAAATAAGGGAATGAATGCAAAATCCTTAAATGATGCTAAAGTGGAGCTACGATGCTGACTACCATAAATTTCATTAGAAAGCTACTCTCCACTTCTCAAAGCCAGTGTCCAGTTTGCAAAACCTTCCTCTTTCAGAGAACAATTTAGCCAAAGACTAAATGAGTTTCAAACTATGATGATAGCCTGAAAAAATGAAAAGTTTCAGTGAGAAGTAGCCCATGTAGAAAGCAGAGCATAAGCATGCATTTCAGTTTTTCTGAAGGCCTATATTCTTCATTACCACGTCCATTCCTCCTAATTAAAAGGATCCCCCCCCCAGCTGAAACCATTAACACATGTAAGCCCATCAAATGGTAGCTATGGTAGAGAGCTACCCTACTTTGTCAAAGTACTTAGGTTTTTGTTTCTCTCATTGAATAATGCCTTAACACTTCAGTACTTGTAATAAAGCATTTGCACCACAAGAAAAAAAAACGTGTTTCGTGGCCAGTAAGCTATAACACAGTGTTCTGCTTTTAGGAGCCATGAGTTTAATTGTATCCTAAGCCGATGATGAGTCACCACTTTGGCTTTTAGTTAAGAAAGCCAAACAATGACTCTGTGAACCTCAGCTCAGAGTACCCCCGAGTCCTAGAAAAATGCCTGAATACGGGCCATTTTGTAACACCTAAGGATATCAAACAATAAGATACCATGACAATCAGAACTGATCAAAGTCCCCTGCAGAGTAATTCCCCATAAAGAGATGGTGACGGAAAACTAGGAATGATTTAAATGCTCTGCAGAAGCAAAAGAAGAATGCCCACCTGCCATAGCCATCCTTTCAAATGTCTACCCTGGAGGCTCACCTTGGGAGCTAGATACTATACCAGACATGGTGTCTCCTTTCTGCAAAGGCTGAGACTCAGAAGTCTCATCCCTGCTCCCTCCGGCCAGAATTAACACAGCAGAGTTTGAGGCTCTTTAGCATTAGGATTATCGACACTGGCTTTGGAGGCAGGGCAGCCTGAATGAGAATCCACTCACCAGCTGGGCAAAAGACTTGGGTCATCTTTTCAGGTTCTGAATTTCTTTCTCTGTTTGTAAAATAGGAATAATAAAAAGTACACAGCTTCTACGTTAATGGTGCAGATCATATTATATGTAAAGTACTTCATATGTGCTCCGTAGAAAGTAGTTGATACTATTGTTGTATTCTGTTTTTGTTATTAATATCAAGGGAATGCCAACATAATGAGTTTCCCATGGATGTCAGTCAAGAGATGGTGAACTGCTATCATATAGCAAGCACTGTGCTAGGTCCTGGAGTTGCAGGTGCAAACAGGATAGACACGTCTTTACATTCATGACGCCTACTGTCCAGCTCAGAGGTATGAAAAGTGTGTCTTGTTTGCCCTGCACATTGTTTATAAACAACACAAAACATGTGGGGAACATTTTTAAATTGGGTGACTTCACACAAAAATCTAGATTTCTGGCTTCTCTTTGAAAACAGAAATGCTAAGAAAAAGGGAGATCTCTCTCCACATGCCAAGCTTGCTAATACCCAAAACACAGCTTTCTGCCTGAGAGTGGCCCACTGACTCTCTAATTAGGAAAAAAACTCCCTCTGGCTACACATGATGAGCAGCCAGAGGAAACTGTGAGAGACCAGGAAGCTGAGGATACAGGTCCACAGGACCAGGACCAAAGCGAGGAAGGAGAAAGGAGACTTGGCACTCGTCTTTTACAGGGTTTATTTGTCTCTCAGCTGAGCTCTCTTTGTTTGGCTGGACACAGAAAACCCTGGAGGGGAATTCTAATTCCAACTTGCTCTTTGCACAGCTAATTATTTGGGGCTCCCAGAAGATTAGAGAGAACAACTACTTCCCTAGCAGTGGCAGTTGGACTAGCTTAGTTTCTTTTTCTTTTTTTGCCTTGGGGGTCAGAACCCAAGGAAGGAGAGCTATGTGTTTTGGCCTTAAACCAAATCTACCCAGAGTCACAGACAGATGTTCTGACCTGAGACCAGGAAAGCTACTATTTCAATGCCCTAGTAAAGTTCCCTTTTGTTGCCTTCCCTAGCAGGATACAGACCATAAACATACATTTTCCCTGTTCAACCCGTTTACTTCTTTCTCTCTCTTGCAAATAGGAAGTAATGTTTGGGGAAAAAAAAATACTATATGCCCCCAAATTGCATCCTATCTCCTCCCAAATAAGATATTTCATGTTTCCTAGGCAGATATAGAGACAAGTAGGGAAACTAATTGGGATGGATCAGTGAAACAACCAACACTAGTTTGTATACAACCTGATAAGTATTCAACAACTTCATTCCAATAGGGGATCCATGACAAAACCCTCAAAAACAGGGACACAGGAGGGAAAAATTTACACTACATAGTTATGGACCCAGTAACACAGTAGAACAACCTTTCAGTGGTCCCAGAGAGATTGCTCCTACATGTACCCAAAACCATTACCATCAATAGTGTACCCCTTTTTAAACATGTGTTGATAAAGATCTGTCTGACCCAATACAGAATGAAAGGGGTACAGCTGGCTGATACAGGCTGTTTCTAACCTTTCTGCATCTGAACACATTTTCACCGTTGGCTGTTCCAATAGAGACTCATCTGGAATTCTTGCGAACTAGATGAATACCTCAAAGTCAAGGTAAGGCCCATTTTTTAGTTAAACTTATACAGAATTTTATTTATTCATTCAAATATGGGATACCTATTTATTGAGCACTTTCCAAATGCCAGGCACTGTGCTAGGTGCTGGAGATATCAAGGTGAGTCCAAACAAAATAGGCCCTGCCCTTAAGGAGTCCATGGGGGGGCAGATATTAACCAAAAAATCTCACAAATATAAAACTGACCCTCCAAAAGGTGTATAAAGAGAGGTATTTGGTACCAAGAGGATCTATAACAAAGAGGTAGTCTAGCTGGAGAGTGGAGAGGCAGAGAATTTGTCTCAGAAGAAATAACACTTGAGCTGAGATTTAAAACCAGGGCAAAGCATCATAGGCTGAGGGTGCCAGATGTGCAAAGGCCCTGCGGTGAGACTGAGCAGTGACCATAGGGAATGAATAAAGGCCAGTGTTATTGGAGTGGAGAATACAAGGTACAGAGTGATGAAGATGAGAGTTGAAAGGGACCATGCAAGACCTTATGGGCCACTTCAAGGAGTGACCATAGGGAATGAATAAAGGCCAGTGTGATTGGAGTGGAGAATACAAGGGACAGAGTGATGAAGATGAGAGTTGAAAGGGACCATGCAAGACCTTATGGGCCACTTCAAGGATTTTGAGCAACAGTAAGCCATTTAGAGGTTTTTAAGAAGGGTATAATGGTGGTAATAGATATGATCAGATTTATGCTTTGAAAAATATATAGATTTGGGTTGGCAGGAGGAGAAGAGGTGCACAGTAGATCCAGTTAGGCCAGGCAGTCTATAACTCCAAGATTACAGGCATCCAGGAGGGGGTGGTCCTAGAGGTGACAGAGTGAAGTTGACATATTCTAACAATATTTGCTACAGGACCAACCCAATGCACCAGAGTCATCTTAACGGCCCAAGACTGGGACTAACAGTAATTCCTGGGTTTGTGAAACTGAGTAAAGATATTCAGAGACACCAAACCAAAAAATGACCCAAACATGTCTCTATTCCCCCATTCTCAGCATCAGGGTACCACTGCATGCTCTGAGTGATCGTAGCTCTATATTTGAATTTACAAATTCTGAGTAAAAGTCCACGAGAAAACCATTAAATAGGCAGAGAAGAAAACACTCACTACTGAGCATTGACAAGAAAGATAACAAGCAGGTTTTTTAGGTGAAGTTGATGAAATGTTGAATTTCTACTCCAGTATCATTAACACTGCTCCTGATTTTTAAAAAACTATTTTGGTTAATCAAAACTATGGGTCAATCAACTGTTCCACAATGACAGCTCCTGTGGTCATAAATCTTTGTTACTGCCTGAAGCTGACATGGTCTCAGTCCACGAGAGAGTAAGCTGCAAAAGACAAATGTTTCTCTTCATTTCCCCCAAAGGGAGCTAAGCAATGAGTAATAAAAGGATATAAATTATTCACAATGCTTTCCAGAAGTTTATGATTCAAGGTTTGGGGAAAATAATGAAGGGGGGGTTGGATGGGAAACAGAACTCTGAATGAACAAATTTCTTTTGAAAATGAAAGGATGAGTTTGTAAAGTCGCCCCAACTCACTACATACAGGGCTTCAGGACAGCAGCAGCCTCTGGTTCTTCCACACAATGGTTCACTCATTCCTTACATGTGGTTGGACAATCATTATTAACCTGTGGTCACCTGAGAAGAGCTCAGTTTCTGCAAATCAGTTACTCCGGACTTTTGTGGAGAGGAGGGATGGAGAAAGTGCTGAGAGAATGTGAGAAACAGAAGGAGGACAAAAGGGTGTCAGACAGTGATGGAGAGAAAATACTTTCTGTTTGGGTTTTACTTCTAGGGTATAAGAAAGAGACATCAGTGGAAAGATATGGAAGTGGGTAGGAGTGGAGAGGTTTGCTTGTTAATAAATGTGTCCTGGATTAAATATATGGCTCTCCTTCATAGTTTTTAAGAAGTAAAAAGTAAAGGAGTTGAGCTATTTTGAAACGTAGTTCTCTTGCCAAACTTAGTTTTCTTGACTGTTAACACTCCGAGACTAAAACTATGTGCATCCACTATTTATTTAAAAACTAGAAACAAACATTTATTGGACCTACCAGATGTAGGCACTGTACCAGGAACTGCTGACAGTAGAAAGAATTGAAAAACCTTTCATGATCTCACCTTGGCTTACCTTCCCAGTTTTATCTCCTGCTAATTCTCTTTCAAACCCAAGATCACAATCATTTTGTCCTTGCAATCCACAACGACCATGCTCTGCTTCCCCTATGTGCAGTGAACACGTTGCTCTCTGCACGGACCACCCTTCCTCACTCATCCTTTAGCACTGCCCGTCCCTGCCTGCAATTGACTAATCGCTACACTTTTCTCAGTGTAGGTGTTACTTCCTCAGACATCATCCTGAATTCTAAGCTGAGTCAGGTGGCCCTTCTCTGGGCTCACACTGAACTCACCTCAACTGTAGTCTAGGTAATATTCGATGATAATGAGATGGTGTGCAAGCTTTTTGAGGGCAGGGGCTGAGTATCATTCTTGTACCCCCCAGCTCCTAGCACACCATAAGACAAAAAAGGCTAATAAATCTTTGCTGAATTAGTAAAGAAATAGGATGCTTGATGCCCAACTCCAATGAGTTTTCAGTGCAGTTAATGAAGATAGAACATTTTGAAATATAACACAGCACAGGGCAATATAAAATAAGTGCTATGAGTAACAAAGTATGTATTCAGAGAAAGAAAGGATCACTTTTGTCTGGGGTGACAGGAGCAACAGCAGCAACTACAATTCAATGAGTGTTTATGATACAAGCACTATGTTGCTGTTTTCATAAACAACCCTGTACCATATTATCCCCATTAACAAATAAGAAACCCAAGGTTCAAAGAAGTTAAGTGAATTTTCAAGGTCACATAACTAGCAACCAGCAAAGCCAGGATTTGAATTATACATCCAAGATTTTAAAACACTAGGAATGAGAAGGTAGGTATCCCAGCTAGAGTAAAAACATACACAAATGTGCAAAGGCAATTTGGGGCAATGCATGTCCTTGGGATTAAAAAAAAAAGATCAAGTATTTGAAATGTGGCAATGCAAAGGATACTGATGCTAGGAAGTAAGCTGTGACTAGACTGCTGGGGACCTTGAGTGCAGGCTGAAGAACTTGCTTCAGTACATGGGCACTAAGGAACCATTAGAGGCTTTAGAATACAAGAAACATGATCAGAGAAATCCTTTGACTTATAAGGGACATAATATAAACCAGTGGGATAAGAGGGAAGTTTGCAGACCAGGTAACTGTTGGAGATGAAAAACTTTTCCTCTACCCTCTTAAGTTCAGTACTTGGAGGCCTGCAAACTAAACTGACAAAAAACAGATTAAAAGCAGAAAAAACATATATTCATATGCATCTGGGAGCTTACAAAGCAAGTAGTTCAATGAATGGTTAAGGTTAGAGTCTTCTATACCTAACTTAGGAAAAAGGGAGAGGAGAGAAAAGGCCTCTATGGGAAGAACAGTGGGTTTCTTTTGGAAAGACAAATGGGAGATAAAAAAGTTTGTGATAATGTTTGTTCATGCAGGTACAAGTGGTCTTTCTGTCTTCTTCATGGCCATAAAAATCCCTCAAAGAGGGGACTTATGGTAGGTTTACTCTTAGTCTCCTTCCTGAGAGTTAAAGCCACCCTAAAGAAGGAATTTATATAAGCCTCATTTCCCAGTTTCTGCTTTTAGTCAAATAAGAAAAGCTTTGAGAAGGTTTCTTTCTGCATCTTTTGAATCCCAAATGTCTTAAGCTTAAAATAATTTTCATACCAATTCTGGGGTTCTGAGTAGGTCCCCACATTCCAACTAGGAGCCTAGTGAAGCTGTCTAACTCTAAAGGCACTGATTTTGCAGAATGGATTGAAACCATTCTGTGAGAGAACACAACAGCAGCTTTTGATAGCTGAGTTATTGTGGATTTGAAAGAGAAAGAAATTAAAGGTGACTTAAGAGTATTAAGCCAAGATGACAGACAGACTGTTGACACCACTAACACTAATGAGAAAGGCAGCCAGGAGAAAGCACTGGTTTGAGGAGAAGATTTTTAAACATTTCAAATATAACACTTCAGGGAAAATCTCTAGGAGACAGTTGGAAATGTGTGACCAGAGAACCATAACACTAATGAGAAAGGCAGCCAGGAGAAAGCACTGGTTTGAGGAGAAGATTTTTAAACATGTCAAATATAACACTTCAGGGAAAATCTCTAGGAGACAGTTGGAAATGTGTGACCAGAGAACCAGAAAGTGATCAGGGCAAGTAATGCAACTTGGGAGTCATTTGCCTAAAGGTGCAACTTGAAGACTGAAAATGTGGCTATACTTTCAAGGGCTAAAGAACAGAAGAAAAGGGGTGGAAGGTGTGCAACAAACCTTAGTTAATACTCACATTTAGATGGCAGACAAATGAAGACTCGCGAGTGAAAGACGCCAAAAAATTAAGAACTATGTGCCCAGTGTAAGCAGACACTACACCCGGAACTTTTCACAGGTTATTCTATGAGGTAGGTACCATCTCCATTTCATAAAAAACAAGGCTGAGAGGTAATGTATCTTGCCCAAGGCCATACAACTAGTAGGTGACGGAGGTGGGATCAGAGCCTTGTGTATCTCACTCAGGGAGCACCTGACTCATACCATGCTGCCCCCTGGACAGGGTTGTGGCATGGAGGCCAATGGAGGGGAAGAGTTTAGGAGTATCTTGCCCAAGGCCATACAACTAGTAGGTGACGGAGGTGGGATCAGAGCCTTGTGTATCTCACTCAGGGAGCACCTGACTCAGACCATGCTGCCCCCTGGACAGGGTTGTGGCATGGAGGCCAATGGAGGGGAAGAGTTTAGGAGTGGCTAGAACAAACTCAGTCAAAGACAATGAGGACTGAGAAGAGGCCACTGAATTGGGGGACTCACCTTTCAGAAATAGTTGAGGTGAAGGCCTAAAATTAAGGCCCAATATTTTGTGCTGCCTTGACATCTGGGGAAACCAGGAGGGCCTCAAATGGCCTAACCACAAGCCCCCCTCTCCATTCTGTGCCAGCATATAAAGTCCGCTAGTTAAACAATCCTCCCTTTTCACAGGGACCAGGCACAGTTCCTGCTTACCCCTGAGTAATGGGTTTCAGTTTCCTGCCAGCCCACAGAATTATTCAAACAAGCCAAGCTACTGTAGGAACTGGGGTCAACCCATCCTCTTGACACTACAAAGCCTTCCTTCCACAGCCCCTGGTTGGTCATTCTGTTCCCAAGTGCAATTCCCATGTGGCCTTCTATAGCATGCAGCTTCCTCCTCCCCTGGGCAGTGACTAATATGTGACTAGTAAACTCCCATTTATCTCACCTGCCCAGTGTTGAGTGTCATGTGTTCAGCCATCCCCTTAGCCCTAGGGCACAAATCCCTCCCCCACCAACTGGATGAATAAATGGTGATTAAAACAACAGAAGACACCCTGTGGAAGTTACGTGGGTAAAATGCTTCACTTTCATAACTATTGGCTTTATTACAAGTGAAGAAATCTGAGAAATGAATGACTACTCTTTTCTAATTTTATAGAGAAACCTGAGGAAGAGAGAGGTTAAATATTTACTTAGAGTGAGACAGCACCATACTCTTCTTTTACTTTAATGCTGTATTCTTCTCCAAAATTTTCCTGACAAGCTCCTGTTCAGGAGCTATATAAGAATAACATCCAGAATTTATAGAAAGCCATTGCAAGCAATAAGAAAAAGATAAAAAGCCTAACAGAAAAATGGGCAGAGGATATGAATAAGTAATTCCCCAAAAAGAAATAGAAATGCCAATAATGGGAAAATGTTCAAATTCATTATTAATGAAAGAAATTTAAACAAAAAGTACAACAAATCATTTCTTTGTATCTTTTAGTTTGATGGAGATTGAAAGATTTATACTAGCCAGTGTTGGTGACATTGTAAGGATTTGGAGACTCTCATATATAGATGGGATGAGTACAAATTAGTGCCTTTCTGAAAGTCAAGGTAGCAACTTTCTTAACATTTTTAATATTATATTTTGGTAATAATTTCATTTGTAGGATTATATCTCAAGGAAACAACTTGCCAGATCCGGAAAGGAATACGTACAAGGATATTTGTTCTACTGTTCTTTATAATATGAAAAATCAGAAATAATCTAAATGTTCACCACAGGAGATAGGCTAAATAAATTGTGGAATACCAATAAAAATGGAATACTATGCAGTCTTTTAAAATGATGATGTAGATGTATATTTATCAACATAGAAAGATGATATTAGGTTTAAAAAATTAAGTTATAAAACTGCATGTGGGGCCGGCCCGGTGGCGCACTGGAGAGTGTGCCGCTTGGGAGCGCGGGGGCGCTCCCGCTGAGGGTTCAGATCCCATGTGGAGACCGGTTCCCACTCGCTGGCTGAGAGCGGTGCGGGCGCGACACCGAGGGTTGCGATCCCATTGCCAGTCCCCGGTGCGGGCGCGACACCGAGGGTTGCAATCCCGTTACCAGTCAGTAAAAATGACAAAAAGGAAAAAAAAATGCATGTGGAATATTATACATATTATGTAAAATCTATATAAAACTTTGTGTTTTTCTATATACATGCACAGTAAGACAATTGGAAGGAAATTTGCAAAATGTTAATATCCCTGAGTGTTCAAATTTCAGTGAGTCTTACTCTATTCTTTAGTTTATGCCCAAAGCAAATATCAATAAATAGGAGGAAAAAATAGTTATCTTCATTTTAAGGGGAAAAAAAAAAAAAAAAAACACATTGAGAGCAATGAATATGTCACCTTGAAAAAAGAAAGTATAGGGGCTGACCGGTTTAGCTCAGTTGGTTACAGAGCAGTGTTATAACACCAAGGTCAAGGATTCGGATCCCCATATCAGCCAGCTACCAAACAAACAAAAAAGTATACTTCAGGAAGAAATTACACAACATGCTTTGATCTTGTACTTATTTTTTGTTTCCCAAACAGGTAAATGTGAAATCCTGGGAAGAAGGGAATCAACCGTGCACTCAATTTTTCACAGGAATCAGGTGAAACTGAGGCTTTTGTGCCACCAGAGGGCCACAAGTAAGGAGTGAAAATCAGAAGGAGACAGGGCAATGGTGCTGGACAGCCCCTCTGATTGAAAAGGACCTGTTAGGGGTGAAAAGTTCTCAACAATGGCAGTTTTTGCCTTTTACCTTGCAAACTATTCAAACCCACAGCTTTGGATAAATTCCACTTTTGGAGCTTCCACTTCCCGACAGCAAATGCTGCTGTTTCAAAATCGTATTCTTGCCTGTTTGTGTTAGGATGCTTTGCGTAAGGCACATGTGTCCCATAAAATATATTTCTCAAAACTTAACTCCCAGAGAAATCAGTTACTGATTTATCTCCCAATTCTACCACTCAGAAGAGGTCAAAAGGTGGTAAAACAGAGCCCACAGAGTTCAATTCTGAAAGACAAACACTTAATCTAGTTATTCTAAAGAAATGCAAACACTACTCTGTCTCTTTAGAAAGTTCAAAATAGAGATCACTATGTATCCAGTTAGGCGTCTGTCATGTTCCCAGTAATGTTACTTCTGACAGCTCTAAAAGAAGCAATATTCATTAGCCTCCTAGGTCTTTGAGAATGCAACACTTAATCCATCTGGAAGTAGTTGTGTTGTTGACTCCAGGGTTCTTTATATTAGAACAAATTCAGACACACACTCTTAGACAGTTCTTTAATATTATATGAAAGTGAATTGCAGGCATTCACACAACCCAGCATTGTCCTTTATAGTGCTTTTATGAGACAGATCCGAAGGCTGGCAAACCTTTCCTTCACCACAGAGGAAATCTAGGCTAAAAGGGAAAATAAGAAGTTTATGAACTATTAAAAAAAATAAAGCTGCAGAGTTAGGGAGTTATGCATTAAGTTCCGATCTATTAATTCTTTTATTCCCTGACTTAGAGCTGGCGGAAGATGTGCAGCCCTCTGGCAGGTGACAGAAACACCCATGACCAGAACAATCAGAAAAAGAGGGAGAAATGGCTGGCAGAGTGGGGGGCGAACCCACTTGTCTGAATGTTTATATGGGAATCTGGTATTCAATAATCTCACATCCTCCAGGTAAGGAAATGATCAGCTCCCCAATTTCATCTGGGAGTTCTATTACATTAAGTAATATTCTGTTTGGCCAGACATGCCATTCTTCTCCTGAAAGAAATTAATTTCTTGATTCTTCCAGCTAATATAATCCCAATTGAGTGCTTAAAGTTTTCTCAGGGCACTACCAGATGAGATAAAGACTGAAGTACCTCTAGTGAGAACCCGCAAGATACAGATGGAAACAGCATAAAAAAAGGCAAATTGAAAAGGGCAAGGAAGGGAGCAATGAAGTGTTGAACTTCCCCCCACGGGCCACACATGTGATTTCTTAAGAGAGTTCTATATTCTTAAATCTTCGCTGAGTAGGGCTGTTTTATGACTTCCATAGGAAATTTACTTTTAAGCATGTAAAGCCTCTGAACAGGATAAATAAAAGTTTACAAGAGAAAGAAACAGTGATTTCTGGTTGTTTAAAAGGCAACTCAACAAGGATTTCCCAGCAAAAGGAAAAGGTTGGGATCAATAAAAAGGCCTTTCCTTGGGAAGGAGATCTGTTTTCAATATAATACAAATAAATCCTTATGGTGAGCCTTCTGAAGACCAAGGAAACACCAAACTATATAAGGAATCTGGTCTTGCAAAGGAACGTAAAAGTTCTCCATTTGATATTCTCCAACAGTAGCAGAACAGAACAAACCTTAACCATTCTATGCACCTTCTCCACCTCTGCTGAGACGCAAAGCCTAGGACATCTGAAAAAGAAAAACAAGCCCACCCCGGGCGAGTGTGCATTGACCAGAGAGGCCCGAGACCTGCAGCGGCCACGTGCACCAAGGCGAAAGGGCCATCCAGCAGGTAAGGTGCCACCACTGCCGGACCCCACCCCCACCCCAGGTGACTGCGTGCTGACCAGAGAGGCGCCCCCAGAGAGGCCCACAGCAAAGACACGCCCTGAGGTGAAAGCACAACCAAGCAGGTCAGTGCCACTGCTGGACTCCCAGCCCAATCCGATCCCCACGGCCCAGAGAGGCCCAAACTATCCGCCCACAGGCACTGAAGTAGCTGTGCCAAATTGGCAGTCCCAGCAAGATCCTAGCCAGACAATAGTGTTGAATGAGTGGACCATGAAATCCCTTGCCACAATGACTAAACACCAAAGGAAAGATGAAATTTTCGGGATTGATATTCAGAAATATGAAAAATCAAGAAAGTACAACACCAAAGGGTAATAATTCTCACACTCTAGATCCTGTAGAACAAGAAGCACTTGAAATGACTGACAAGGAATTTTGAGTGATAATTGTAAGGAAACTAAATGAGATACAAGAAAACTCAGCCAGACAACATGATGAAATGAGGAAAAGTATACAGGACCTGAAAGAAGAAATGTACAAGGAAATCAATGCTCTGAAAGAGAATGTAGCAGAGCTTGCCAAGCTGAAGAATTCATTCAACCAAATAAAAAACACAACAGAGAGTTTAACCAGCAGGCTTGCAGAAGCAGAAGAGATAACTTCTGACCTTGAAGATGGGCTGTTTGAAATAACACAGGCAGACAAAAAAAAAGAATTAAAAACATGGAAGAAAATCTAAGAAAGATATCAGACAACCTTCAGCACTCAAATATCCGAGTCATGGATATTCCAGAAGGGGAGGAAAAAGGAGATTCCATTGAAAACACATTCGACAAAATCGTGGCAGAAAATTTCCAAGGTATAGGAAAAGACACATATCTTCAGATTCAGGAAGCTCAAAGACAAAGAGAGAATCTTAAAAGCTGCAAGAGAGAAGCATCCAGTCACCTATAAGGGAGCAGCAATCAGATTAACATCAGAATTTTCATCACAAACCCTAAAAGCCAGAAAAGAATGGTATGATATATTCAAAATACTAAAAGACAAAGATCATCACCCAAGAATACTTTACCCCGCAAGACTATCCTTCTGAAATGAAGGGCAAATAGTATATTTCTCAGACAAACAAAAACTGCAGGAGTTCACTACCACACGAAAACACTTACAAGAAATTCTCAAGGCAGTACTGGGTTTGGTACCTGAAAAATAACTACAACTGCCATAAAAACTCAAAAAAAATCAAAACCCACTAGTAAAATAAAAATGGCAACCATGAAGAGAAAAAAAAAGTTATCTACAACCCAAGGAACCAACAAATACAGAAGACAAATAGTAAATCTGAAAGAAAGGAACAAAAGACACTTAAGACACCCAAACAAAAATCAATAAAATGCTAGGAGTAAATCAATACCTTTCAATAACAACTCTTAATGTAAAAGGATTAAATTCCCCAATCAAAAGACACAGATTGGCTGACTAGATTAAAAAGGAGGACCCAACTATATGCTGCCTTCAAGAGACACACCTCACCTCTAAAGACACACATAGACTAAGAGTGAAAGGATGGAAAAAGATTTACCATGCAAACAGAAATGAAAAACGAGCTGGAGTACCTATTCTTACATCTGATAAAATAGACTTTAAACTAAAAACCATAAAAAGAGATAATGAGGGCCACTACATAATGATAAAAGGATTGATCCTTCAAGAAGACATAACAATCAAAAATATATACGCACCCAATGTTGGAGCAGCCAGATTTCTAAAGCAAACTCTATTAGACCTAAAGAAGGACATAGACACTAATACCATAATAGCAGGGGACCTGAACACACCACTGTCAATATTGGACAGATCATCTAGGCAAAGAATCAGCAGAGAAACACAAGATCTAAACAACACTCTAGACCAATTGGACTTGGCAGATATCTACAGAACATTCCATCCAACAACCTCAGAATATTCATTCTTCTCATCAGCACATGGCTCATTCTCCAGGATAGATCACATTAGGTCACAAAGCAAGTATCAACAAATTCAAAAAAATTGGAATTATCCCACGTATTTTTTCAGATCACAATGGATTAAAATTAGAAATCAATAACAAATGAAATTCTGGAAACTATACAAGCACATGGAAATTAAACAGCATTCTTCCTAATGACATATGGGTACAAGAAGAAATCAAACAGGAAATCAAAAAATTTATTGAAACTAATGAAAACAATGATACATCATACCAAAACCTGTGGGATACTGCAAAAGCAGTACTAAGGGGGAAATTTATCACATTAAATGCTTACTTCAGAAGAATGGAAAGATAGCAAGTGAACAACCTAATACTTCACCTTAAAGAACTAGAAAAACAAGAACAATCCAAACCCAAAGTTAGCATATGGAAAGAAATCATTAAGATCAGAGCAGACTTTAATGAAGTTGAAACCTCAAAAATGATACAAAAGATCAATGAATCAAAAAGTTGGGTTTTTTTTTTTTTTCCTATTTTTCACATTGCAAGAAGTCTAGGGCTTGGGTGGTGGTTCCGATGACGGCAACGTTGGTCCAGGATATGTTTATCTTCCTGCCTCACCATCCTCCAACCAAACCCAAAGTTAGCAGATAGAAAGAAATCATTAAGATCAGAGCAGAACTAAATGAAATTGAAACCCTAAAAGTGATACAAAAGATCAATGAATCAAAAAGTTGGCTTTTTGAAAAGATAAATAAAATTGACAAACCATTAGCAAGGCTAACTAAAAAAAGAAGACAGAAGACCCAAATAACAAAAATTAGAAATGAAAAAGGTGACAATACAACCGATACCTCTGAAATACAAGGAATCATTACAGACTACTATAAACAACTATATGCCAACAAATTTGAAAATCTGGAGGAAATGGATAAATTTCTGGACACACACAAACTACCAAAACTGAGCCAAGATGATGTAGAAAATCCGAACAGACCAATAACAATAAAAGAGATTGAAGCTGTTATCAGAAGGCTCCCAACAAAGAAAATTCTAGGACCAGATGGGCTCACGGCAGAATTCTACTGAACATTCAAAGAAGAATTGACGCCAATTCTCTACAAACTATTCCAAAAGATTGAAACAGAGGCAATTCTCCCAAACTCATTCTATGAAGCAAACGTCGCCCTGATGCCAAAACCAGATAAAGATACAACAAAAAGAGAAAACTACAGACCAATATACTTGATGAATATAGATGCAAAAGTCTTCCATAAAATATTAGCTAACAGAATACAGCAACACATACACAAAATTACACACCATGATCAAGTGGGATTCATCACAGGGATGCAAGGTTGGTTCAACATACGCAAATCAATAAATGTGATACACCATATCAATAAAATCAAACACGAGGACCATATGATCATCTCTATAGATGCTGAAAAAGCATTTGATAAAATTCAACACTCATTCATGATAAAGACTCTCTACAAGTTAGGTATAGATGGAAAGTATCTCAACATAATTAAAGCCATATATGATAAACCCACTGCCAATATCATCCTGAATGCTGAAAAGCTGAAAGCTCTTCCCTTTAGAACAGGAACTAGACAAGGATGCCCACTCTCACCACTCCTGTTCAACATAGTGTTGGAAGTACTAGCTAGAGCAATCAGAGAAGAGAAGGTAATAAAGGGCATCCAGATTGGAAAAGATGAAGTCAAACTGTCCCTGTTTGCAGATGACATGATCCTACATATTGAACAGCCTAACTCCTCTACAAAAAAACTCTTGGAGTTGATAAATGATTTCAGCCAAGTCGCAGAATAAAAAACCAACACACAAAAATCAGTAGCATTTCTAGTCTCAAATAGTGAACATGCAG
>NW_007727660.1:238262-256917 GCF_000696425.1 Galeopterus variegatus
CTACAAACTATTCTAAAAGATTGAAACAGAGGCAATTCTCCAAAAACTCATTCTATGAAGCAAATATCACCCTGATACCCAAACGAGACGAAGATACAATTAAAAAAAGAAAACTACAGGTCAATATCCTTGATGAATATAGGTGCAAAAATCCCCAATAAAATACTACCTAACAGAATACAGCAACACATACACAAAATTACACACCATGATCAAGTGGGATTCATCACAGGGATGCAAGGTTGGTTCAACATACGCAAATCAATAAATGTGATACACCATATCAATAAAATCAAACACGAGGACCATATGATCATCTCTATAGATGCTGAAAAAGCATTTGATAAAATTCAACACTCATTCATGATAAAGACTCTCTACAAGTTAGGTATAGATGGAAAGTATCTCAACATAGGTAAAGCCATATATGATAAACCCACTGCCAATATCATCCTGAATGGGGAAAAGCTGAAAGCTTTCCTCTTAAGAACAGGAACTAGACAAGGATGCCCACTCTTACCACTCCTATTCAACATAATGTTGGAAGTACTAGCCAGAGCAATCAGAGAAGAGAAGGAAATAAAGGCATCCAGATTGGAAAGGATGAAGTCAAACTGTCCCTGTTTGCAGATGACATGATCCTATATAATAAACAGCCTAAAGCCTGCATAAAAAAACTCTTGGAGTTGATAAATGATTTCAGCAAAGTTGCACGATACAAAATCAACACACAAAAATCAGTAGCATTTCTATTTTCCAATAGTGAACATGCCAAAAAAGAAATCAAGAAAGCTAGCCCATTTACAACAGCTACTAAAAAATAAAATACGTAGGAATAGAGTTAACCAAGGATGTGAATAATCTCTATAATGAGAACTACAAACCACTGCTGAGAGAAATTAAAGAGGACACAAGAAGATGGAAAGATATCCCATGCTCTTGAATTGGAAGAATCAACATTGTGAAAATGTCCATACTACCCAAAGTGATATACAAATTCAGTGCAATCCCCATCAGAATTCCAATGACATTTTTCTCAGAAATGGAAAAAACTATCCAGACTTTTATATGGAATGAGAAAAGATCACACATATCCAAAGCAATTCTGAGCAAAAAAATAAATAAATAAAGCTAGAGGCATAACACTACCTGACTTTAAACTATATATACTACAAAACTATAATAACCAAAACAGCATCGTACTGGCATAAAAACAGACACACTGATCAATGGAATAGAATAGAGAATCCAGAAATCAACCCACACCTACAGCCATCTGATCTTTGACAAAGGCACCAAGCCTATACACTGGGGAAGAGACTGCCTCTTCAGCAAATGGTGCTGGGATAACTGGATATCCATATTCAGGAGAATGAAACTAGGCCCATACCTCTCACCTATACCAAAATCAACTCAAAACGGATTAAAGAATTAAATATACACCCTGAAACTATAAAGCTTCTTATAGAAACCGTAGGAGAAACACTCCAGGAAGTTGGACTGGGCACAGACTTCATGAATACAACCCCAAAAAAGGAAAAATAAACAAATGGGATTATATCAAACTAAAAAGCTTCTGCACAGCAAAAGAAACAATTACCAGAGTTAAAAGACAACCAACAGAATGGGAGAAAATATTTGCAACATATACATCTGACAAAGGATTAATATCCAAAATATACAAGGAACTGAAACAACTTTATAACAAAAAACAAGTAACCCAATTAAAAAATGGGCAAATAAGCTAAATAGGCATTTCTCAAAGGAAGATATACAAATGGCCAACAGACACATGAAAAAATGCTCAACATCACTCAGCATTCGGGAAATGAAAATCAAAACCACACTAAGATACCATCTCACCCCAGTTAGGATGTCTAATATCCAAAGGCCTGTGAGTGATAAATGCTGGCTGTGGAGAAAAAGGAACTTTCATACACTGTTGGTGGGACTGCAAAATGGTGCAGCCTCTATGGAAAATGGTTTGGAGGTTCCTCAAACAATTGCAGATAGATCTGCCATATGACCCAGCTATCCCACAGCTGGGAATATACCCAAAGGAATGGAAATCATCAAGTTGAAGGTATACCTGAACTCCAATGTTCATTGCAGCACTATTTACGATAGCTAAAAGTTGGAACCAGCCCAAATGTCCATCATCACATGAGTGGATACGAAAAATGTGGTATATCTACACAATGGAAAAATACTCTGCTGTAAAAAAGAATGAAATACTGCCCTTTGCAACAACATGGATGGACCTAGAGAAAATAATATTACGTGAAATGAGTCAGGCACAGAAAGAGAAATATCACATGTTCTCACTTATTTGTGGGAGCTAAAAATAAATAAATAAATACACAATTAAAGTGGGGTGGGGGAGGGAAGAAGACACAACAATCACAATTCCTTGAAGTTGCTACAACAAGTGAACAGACATGAGGTTGTTGGGAGAGAGGGGGAAGGTGGAGGGGGGAGGGATGTTTTGGTAATGGACCACTATAATCAACCACACTGTATATTGATAAAATTAAATTACATTTAAAAAATAAAATAAAATAAAGTTGAATTTTCACACCACAGAAAAAAAAAAAAGAAAGAAAAATGAGCCCCCAGATATGAAGATGTTGCTACTCATAGATGCAATAATTTAAAAAATAAAATAAAATAAAATTGAATTTTCACACCACAGAAAAAAAAAAGAAAGAAAAATGAGCCCCCAGATATGAAGATGTTGCTACTCATAGATGCAATTTTATCCTAAAAGTGGCATCTTGGAGGTATCTTCTTAAGTGTGATATTAATAGGGGGAATCCCATGTACAAGCAGAGGCTGGTTTAGAAAATACTGCAGGATACTGAGTGTCTTTTGTGACAAAAGACCTGCTCTCAAACATATCTGGGTCAAACTCATCATCGCTTACTCTTTTTTAATGCCCAGCTGCCTTTGTAAAGTACTGGCTCAACTACTATGAAGAGAAGATTTTACTATCTTTTGGAAGATATACAATAGCACTTTTTGTCAGCCTTATTTTCTTTGACAAATCTGAATCTTTGTTGCAGTGGCACAGTTGTTCTGAGCATTTATCCCTTCTACACACACAGACACACACAATTTAACTGATGAATTCATAAACCTGACAATCTCCTGTTGCTGGAACCTTGGTTATACTCAATTCCTAGCTCTTACTAGCTATAATTTCTCCCCTTTTTCCTTCCTTTCAAGAAAGCATATCAGATTGCAAAGTTGCATGGGAGTAAGAGTCTTAACCCTAAATCTGCTTTCATTTATAAGGAAAAAGCAAATCATCTGCATCCTTAAGCAATATAAATATTATGAGAGAAAAATCTGGTGGGATTCAGCATCAAAGTTATTCTCCTCCCTGGAATGATCTTTTCTCAGCACTTCTTTAACTATATAAATCCTGCCACTATCTCAAGGTCCACTTAACCTACATTCTGAAAATCCTTCAATTTCCTCTCTCTGGAACCTACCATGGCTCTCAAACTCAGGTGTTTTCCTGGAGCTAGGAAGGCTATTTGCATGATGCAAGCTTATTTTCAGGCATATACATTCACTGCATGAGTGGTGGGGACAGGGCAATGGAAGAGGACCTGAAGGGGACAGCGGTCAGTCAGCCCCATTCCATTGCTACCAGGTCTTCCAGTGTTTTCAGAGAAGCCCAAAATCTACATTTTGTAGAAAATATCTCAATCTTAAATGTTGGCTCAATTAAGAAGCTTAAGTCGAGAGCACCAACTCTGTGATCTACATTGGACCCATGGAACCACTAATTTAAAATCTCTGGTCCCTGCCAAATGTGAGTTTTAGTGACAAATGACACACTTGTACAGAGGTGTGGTGGCTCACAATACCAATTAGATCAGTATTTCTTAGAGGGACATAAATAAATCTATAGGTTGTAGGTAACTTAAAAACAAAGCAGGGTTTTAACTAGCTGTCTTCTATTTCAGCTTATTTCAAGTTTGAAATGATATGTAAGGAGGGCCTGAGATATTTATATTTAGAAAAGAGGGACATCAGTTAAATAAGTTAAGGAACACTAAGCCAGACTGTAAAACCCCAGAGAACAGGGACTATATCTTTATTTTACTTGGTACGTATCAAGAGTGCTAAGAATGGATTCGAATGGAAGTGACTTGAAGCTTTTAAGGAATCAGACTTCAGACAACCGTCTTGTGCATTAGGAATTAGATATTTCCAGATTAAACATATAGCACCAATAAATTTCCAAACTGTCATCAAAGCATTCTATTCTTTGGCCAAATCTTAGTAAAAGCTACCTGCTCCTAAATATTTTTACTTTGTAATGATAATTGTTCTAAATTCATCTAAAAGCAAAAAGAAATTGCCTGGCTCAGAGTATGTATTCAAAGCATATTAGTTAAACTTAACTGAAAAGAAATAAACAAAAGACAAAACTTTAACACATCTTGTCTCTATAGAATAGAGAGAGAGCCCTGTGGCTTTATCAAAAAGCACCCATACCTTTTTGTCAGATAAACTTATTTGGTTTTCCTTGTGTAATGGGGTGAGTACCATACAAGGATTCAATGCCTTTTTTCCCCCAACTCAAATTGTCCCTTAGAGGCTCAAAGTGCTAACAAAATGCTTCGTTGCATAAAGTGCTGTCTACATTTGTCTGGCAAATATGATGCCAACTGAAAAGCCTGATGGGTCTGTAATTTGTCATGGGTACAGTCAAGCTCCAGGCTGCTTCCACCAGAGAGTGAATTCAACTTTATAATGGGAAGCATGGACAGGAAAGCCTTCTAGCAAGATTCCCAATAACCAGAATATGGAGATGAGATCCAAAGACTCATAAAACAGACTGCTGATGAAGCAGCAGCCTATGGAGAAAAGGAGGAGGATTTGAGCCTGTTGTGTATTGAAAGGAAAGTGATGGACACAAAGAACAGAGATCTGTGTTACCACCTATAATCTTAAAACAACTCTGGGAATTAGGCCACATTATCTTTGTTTTTACAGATGAGGAAACTGAGCCTCAGAAAGGCTGAGTAACTTGTCACAGTCTTATCCAGCCAGTTAGTGGCTTAACTGGAGTTTGGCCTGGTCTTTCTGGCTCTAAACCTTAAGCCTTGTTACTATACAACCCCAACTTCCAGTAAGTCACCAGAAAGTCAGCTGCATGTAATTAGCTGTGCTGTAAAACCATGGATTGGGGAGAGGGTACGGTTCATTTCTTAGCTTTATTTTTGTTAAAGCATAACACACAAACCACAAAAAGCAATCTGCCAGAGCTACAGAAAATTATCCCTATTGTTAATAAGTAAATATTATTCACATATATATTAAGCACTTATTATTTGAGATTCCCCAAGTACCAGAAGGATAGAAATGCAAATACATTCAAGATAACCTTAAAGGTAAGCTTTTTTTGTTCCATCCCTATTGTTAATAAGTAAATATTATTCACATATATATTAAGCACTTATTATTTGAGATTCCCCAAATACCAGAAGGATAGAAATGCAAATACATTCAAGATAACCTTAAAGGTAAGCTTTTTTTGTTCATCATTGCATAAATAGAAAGATGTTCATTGAAAAAAATGTTTGTTCACTCAATCACCAAATATTCATCAAGAAACCACTTGGGCCATACATTGTTCTAGACTCTAAAGATAGTAGAGTGAACAATACAGAGAAGGCCTATGCCTGGAAGAAACTTACTTTGCTTTGTTTAAAGTCAGACTAAACAAAGCAAAGGAAGGAGAGAGGGAGGAGCCATTTACTGTGTATGATAAATGCTGTTGGAGAATAAGTGGAAGACTTCCTTCAGACATGGAGTACAGGCAGTGCCATCTGAGGTCATGATGTTTAAACGATAAGATTTAAATCACCGGAAGTCAAGCATGAGGGTTGAGGAAAAGATGTTCCAGGCAGAGGGACATGAGTATGCAAAGAGCCCTTGAGGACAATGAGCTTAGCTTATTCTGGGAAGTGACAGACACCGTGAGGGGGTGGGGCCAGCAGGGGGGATGGGGTGGGAGATGGAGTATAAAGGTGGGGGAGGGCCAGGCAGAGGAGGTGGGTAGGAACTGGCCAGGCTATTGTGGGTCTTGTACAACACTAGAGTGGGTTTGGATTTTATCCTAACCACAATGCAGAGTTGTTGAATGATTTGGTCTTAAACAGGAGACCAACATGAACGAATTGAAGGTTTTATCCTGGCTGCTGTGTGAAGAGTGGATAAAAAGGGATGGGCAGGGGAGCGGAAGGCTAGGCTGCAGTTTGGTAGGCAGCACTTGGCTGTTCTGCTGGATGCCTGCCATTCACCCTCTACCCTTTCCTATCTTGTTCCTGTCTTGTCATTTGTCTCAGAGATTACAGCCTAGGGCTCTCCAGGCTTCTGGCTTCTGGTTGGGTTCAGCCGATGGGAAGACTCAGCTGAAGATCAGAAGAAGAGAGGAGAGGGAAGTTGGGATATTTATTCCCCCGGCTCCCCCCACCCCACCTCCAACCCCAGGGCTTATCACAGGCTGGTTGTATCCCTCAACCTAAGGCTGATGGTCTGTCAGGTGGCCTTTTTCCGGTGGTTTCTCCCACAGATCCCCCTGAGGGGTACAATAATTTCTCCCCTTGTCCCTTCCATCTCTTACCGTTTCCATCCCCTTTACCCGCAGGCATTGGGTAGCATCAGGAAAGACTGCTACTAGCCTCAGGGTACTTCACTCTGCCTTATGGCTTGAAAATGATACCTTTATTAAACTCCAGTCATATTACCCAATTTGCATATGCCATCTGTTTCCTGTGGCCCTTACTGATACAGGAGGAGAAAGGCAAGATTTGATTTTGAAAAGGTTCAGTTACTGTGATCCTTGATAATATTCTCTTCTGCTGATGCTTTGTGTTCATGATATGAGTCATAAACCCAAAAAGGTTAACAAGAGATCATCCACCTCTTTACCTCTTTAGGAGAACCAACACTATAAATTGACCAAAGAGACAACATGCCATAATCATGGGTGTGAGGACTCAGAAAACAAAATAAGAATTCATGGTCACCAACATTTGATTCCAGGCCAATTTCCAAGAGCTGTTGGTTAAAAATTTATATTTATGCTTCTCATTCAATTATTCACTTATTCAACCAACGTTTATTGAGTGCCTACTACTTGGAAGGCACTATTTTATGGATTAGATGTAAAGCAGAGACCAAAACAAAATGCCTACTCTTTTGGAGCTTTCAGGAGAAGCAGGGAGGAGCTTCTGGAGATCTGAGAAGAGAAGGGAGTGGGAAATAGGCATTGAGGGCAGGTGGGTGGAATAGGGACTTGTAGTAGGATTGCTGGGCAGCATATCGAGCTCTAAACTGCTTTTGATGTGAATCTATAAATTACATTAATATTAATGAAAAACATTAATATTAATCTAAGGTAGAGCAAAATAAATAAGGTATTCGTGTAAGGAAAACACAGAAGACACAGCAACATGCAGTAATGAGAAGGGGAATTCCAAATGTGGCATTTGGTGGTGTTCTCCTCAAGTTACCACAAGAGACATTCATTCCAACCTGGGTAGGGAGAATGAGCAGGGCAATCGCTGTGACAAAAGTGAATGGGAAGGAATGTGGCTGTCCACGTTGTTCCCAGCAGACGTGAGCAATACAGCCAACACAACAACTTTCAAATATATGGAAATAATCTTAACTTTAGATTCTTTCTCATTTAGCCTTTCAGGCAGGCTCTGAGAATATGAAAAATAAATCTAAAAACCTACTTTTAAAAGCTTTCTTGTAAATTATCCTTCATATGCAAAAGCCCAGCTCCTAGATATAATGAGAGGGGGAAAAAAAAAAAAAGACTAATGACCCCTGACATTAAAATTTAAAATGCTCTGCATGTAAATCCACTTTCCCTCAGTTCTTTTGTAATGCAATAACAGTGAGAATTAGAATTGCAAAAAAGCCAAAAGAGCTACATGGAAATTACACAATAAAGTAGTTTTGTAGTGATACTGAGAAAGGACTATGAAATGAAAACAAGATAACAGAGACACAGAATCTGGTGTTGTGGACACATGAGTGAATGTGTGTATGCACACATGCATGTCTGAGAAAGACAGACAGATTGAAAAATCACTTCTTTCTTTGCTTTGTTCTCCCTGAGCAAAATTTAGAAATAGATACTGCTATGGTCGCATTTCAATAATGTGATACATGGGTCCTGTTTTAGTTCCAAATGATTTTTCACTAAATGGTTTTTGAAATATTTACTTGTAAATATAAAGGAGACCTTTTAAATGTCTGATTTTTTTAAAAAAAAGAACAAAATCAAGCAATTATCAACATAGATTTTCTAATGTTCTCCGATACTATTTTCTTCCAATTATTATTTCTTTGGCTGCTAAATCACAAAAGTCTCATGCTACAGATGTCTTTCTTGGGCTTTAGTTAAACAGTTGAACTGTGACAATTATAGTGAGACAGACTGTTTCAAGCCCTGTAGCTGGAACATATTAAATAATACAAACAAGTTTTGAAAAATCATTTGGCCCATATAATATATCAGCTGCACAAGCATTTACTAATGCCTGCCCCCTCCGCCTCTCCTCATCCTTACTTTCCTTTTCTTGCCACTCCCATCAGCATAAAATGAAAGAAAGAGAAGTTTTTCTACTTGGGCCATGAGGAGACAGAAAAGAAAAGGCAATGTCCAACAAATTTCTCTTTACTTTTCTACTAGCTTCCATCAAATCTAAGGTAATTTCATATTGATCCTGGGGTCACATGTCCAAAGAGAACTCAGTGATGAATGCAAAGGGCAGTCCAACCAAGGTAGACACCTCCGTGTGTGTGTGGTGAGCAATTCAGTGTGGTGCAAAAAGTAAATGGCGTGCCATGGAAACACCTGGCATGGATGATACCATCACTTGCCTACCCAATTATTCTCCCTTTCTTGCCCTGATTTTTTCTTTTTCTTTATTTGGAGTAGCCTAGGTAGAAATATTCAGCTGTCCAGACTTTTTTGTACCTAGGAGTTATCAAAAAGATATTAATTGATCCAGAAAATTGATAAGAAGTTGCTAGGGGGGGCTTCCAAGACAGTCTGCTGGAAAGGAAAGACTCAGATACGACATACAGTTTGTTACCTTTTGCCTTTTACTCATCGTCCTCCCTGCTTTCTCTTGCCTGTGATGCCTAAGGATGCAGCAACCAGTTTATAACAATGAGGACAAAAACCTCATGGTAAGGCATAATCAAGCACACAGACAGAAGGAGCTGGGGCCTGGTGGTACTCTAAACTTGTTGAAGCATCTTGGGAAAAATAAACCCCTCTTTGATGTAGCAACTTGTGATGGTTAATTTTATGTGTTAACTAGGCTAGGCCATGTTATCCAGATATTTGGTCAAACGTGTCTGGATATTGCTGTGAAGGTATGTTTTTAGATGAGATTAACTATTAAATCAGTAACTTTGACTAAAGCAAGTTACCACTCCATAATGGGAGTGGGCAACACCCAAATAGTTGAAGGCCTTAAGGAAAAGACTGACCTCCCCTAAAGAAGAGAGAAGTTTGGCAGCAGACTGCTTTGAGACTTGAATTGCAATGTCAACTATTCCCCGGGTATCCAGTCTGCTTGCCTACCTGCAGATTTTCGACTTGCCAGCCTCCACGACTGTGTAAGTCAATTCTTTAAAATAAATCTCTCGATAGATAGACAGACAGACAGATAGATAGATAGATAGACAGACGGACAGATAGATAGTTAGATATTCTATTGGTTCTGCTTCTCTGGAGAACCCTGACTTTTAAGCTACTACTCCACTCTAACTGGGTTTCTGTTCACTGGAACTGAATGCAATCCTCTCTGACGCATCTGATATTTACCACTTCATGGGCTGTGTAACTGTGCACATGCCTTTGTGACCCTCAGCCTCCAGATCTGTAAAATGGGAATATGGGTAGTACTGACTCCATAAGCTTGTTGTAAGAGCTGCATGAGACAGCATATATAAAAGTGCTGTGTAAGTTACAAAGCCCAATGGAAATGTTAGGAATCATTGTCATGATGAGCTCACTGTGCCAATTCATGACCATAATTCTTTTCAGTCATGGTCGCATTCATTTAAGATAACAATTTTCTTTAAATCCAATCATAAAAAGCCATTTTAGAATATTTGAAAGTTAAAAAATCCATAAGGAAGAAAACACTTACTGCCTCCACCCCACAGCTTTATCTACTAATAACTATCATTTTTTGAGTTATTACGTATCAGGCAGTGTGTAAAGCAATTTAACATACAAGGGCACTTCAAAAAGCTCACAGAAAAATTGAGTTAAAAGACAATACAATTCTTTCCTTGAACTTTTTGAAGCACCTCATATTACCTCTACCCTGTGGAAGCAGGTACTATTTTGGTGCCAGTTTTGTAGATGACAAAATGAAGGATTAGAGTGGATAAATAACTTGTCCCAGGACATACAGCTAGTAAGTGGCAAAACCAGGATTCAAACCCAGTTTGAGTGATTCTAAAGCCCATGACTTTAACCACCAAAACGGCAGGTGATGGGCTGTATTCTTTAATAATGGATTTGCTGATACAGAATGGAGTGATCGGGTAACCCTTATGTAAGTAAAAACAGTATATGCATATTACTCAGCAAATAAACAAATCAAGATTCTCGTATTATAGGGCTGCTAATCCTCTTGCCCAGGACAGCATTTTAATTTGAAATGAAGTAGAAGATTGTTCCATATTAGCTACTCCTGCTAACATTGCTTTTTACTTCAGATAAAGTTATCCCTTCTGTCAGACACCCTGAAGTTTATCTATAAGGAGTCAGGTTTATCTATTTAAAACTGCCCATACATCCATGGTCTCATTTTATTTTCCCTATAGCCCTCTGAGTGAAGAAGGGCAGATATTATTAAGTCCATTTTACAGGTGAAAGAACTGAGCCCTAGAGAGGTTAAGTAAGTTGCCCGAGGTCACACAGCAAATTAGTGGTGCAAGGGGGATTGAGTAGCCTGTCTCCTGACATCCAGCCCAGTGCACTTTCCATTATGCTGTGCTCCCTCACCTGTCACTGCCTCAATTCCCGAGGGGCAGGGAGTTGATGGGGCATGCTATCAACTCACCTCAGGGTGAAACTGTCCTATCTGGGTAGGAAAATGCACACACACACACACACACACACACACACAAAAGACACACTGTAATTGCATCTGCCAAAATGGTTCACACACACACACACACACAAGACACACTGTAATTGCATCTGCCAAAATGGTTTTATAACAGTTCAGTCAAGGATACAGAAAACTCCCAGGCTGCATTTCAGAAACAGAACCCAGAGCGTCAATTTCATCATGTAACAGAATTTCTTCATTTGTGGGTGGATGGGTGGGTGGGTAGGTGGATGGACTGCATTAACAATGGAACAGTGAACTGCAGGGTAAAAGCTCATTTAACTTTCATTGCTATTAAGCAGTGACACTGCAAACCCAGAGTGGCAAAGAGGAATGCTCGAGAAAGAATATGAAGAAAAGTTTCACCTTAACTATTCTGTAACTTTCTATTTCTAAATTCCAGGATATTAACAACAGTTTGGGGGAATAACAAATGCATATTTTGACTTATTCTGCATGATATTTATAAAATAGTAAAGGACAAGAGGGTATTGATTAAGAAAAAAACAAAAAATAACCCCAGAATGAGACTTAACCTGAAACCAAAGAAAAGTATGAACATAGGTAGCAGACTGCACTGTCAATTTAACATCAGTGCCAGGATTTTCAGATGGAAACATTTGCCTTTCATAAGCTAGGCAGGCCATCAGATACTTGCCTCAGTGGTACTAGTCTCATCAAAGCAGAAGTTAACTTCTCTTCTCTCAGCTGGTTAGATGAGTGGGTATCACACAGCAAAAAGAGGAACTACAAGATTTGAAGCTCAAAGACAAAAGACTGTCACTGGGGATGGCAGTTCCCAGGAAAATGAAATAAGAAGGCTTCCAAACATGCTGTCAAAACCAGCACCAGTGACCTCTCACAAGGAAGGGGTGGCACTAAAAGCTATACCGCCTAGAATGATGTTACCTTGAAAATCATAAGGAAACCTCAAATGTCTTTTTTTCTGCTATATTAGCAAAAGGAAATGTAGGGAATTTAGACACCAGGAGACTGTCCACTATGTTTTTTTTTCTGCTATATTAGCAAAAGGAAATGTAGGGAATTTAGACACCAGGAGACTGTCCACTTTCTCAGAAATGGAATTTGCCAAAGACTCGTAGATGTTCAATATGTGGGTCAAGTTTAAAGGTGAATATCAATGCTTAAAACAGAGACGAGTTTCATTTAAAATGATTTGGGACCCACCAATGTTAGCTGGAGAGTAAAATAGTAAGAAATATTGGGGGGAAAGGCAGGAAAAAAAAGTGAACCAAAAATGCTTTCACTAAAAACTTCTGGGGATCCATGTGATCCAGTCATCGTGGTACCATGTCACACAGAAAGAAAGACAATCAAGGATCCAGAAAGTTCTTCACCTGTCTATGTAGACACGTAAAGAATGTAAAAGGAAGGGGTCCATTCTTAACACATAGAAAACACCATCAAAGTGTTCTCTTCTCACTGCTGCCTTTCTAGCCATTCTCCATGTGGCTGGCAGCTGGCTCATGAACACTCTCCCTTCTGGCCCCTTCCCGAAGGCTCCAACACATCACCTAGGCAGCCCGTCCTGCTCACTCTCTTCATCTCAACTCTTTATTATGTATTTCAAGACAGGCTCTCACTTTCATTACCTTTCTGCCTGCTTTCTTTAGTTTTGAAAGTCCCTGGGAGTTTACCCAGGAAGCACAAATTCTTCTTGTATAGAAGCTAAGGAAATGGTGAAGATCATGAATAGTCATACCTTAATTTTATAATTTTATCCTAATTTATCCTGTAACATATTTTAACCCTATAACACATTAATAGATTTTTATCTCTTAGAATTCTATTGTCTCAAATAAACCCAGAAACGAGTACAGGAGAATTTTCAAACGGTAGACTGGGAATTCAAGGCCAAGTCTGATTCCAGAAATCTTGGCAGGTAGGAACTGGGGTTGAAAAGAGATCTTTCTCCCCCCATCATTTTGACCAACTCAATAAATGTGACTATATGCCAGGTACTGGACTAGGTAGTAGGAACACAAAGATAACAAGTAAGGCAAGATCCTTGTCCTCAAAAAGGTCACAGTCTAATGCAGTGTTTCTCCAACAGTATTCCTTAGAACACAAGTGTTCCTTGGCCCCAATACTTTTGGGAATATGGCCTGCTCAATATCCTTTTGGATATTTTTCATGCTCATCCTAATCCTAAACTAAATAAACTTTATTTCTTTACTCCAGCATTCCCAAAATTAAACACACATCTTGCAAAACACATCTTGAGATGAGCTTACAAATGCGAACAGACAGATTCTACCTTTAGCTTAAACAAATAGACAAATTGTCATTTTTAAGACATAAAAGGATAATGGAAGTGTTTTGTCATAAGGTAAATAGTATTTCAGCCAAAAAGGCAACTGGATCTATATGTTATCTAAGTAGAGAGTATATCTGCCTGCTCATTACAACTTACAAGAACAGAGAGGATGGTGAAGTTACCACAGTGATGACCATGTACTGCGGGTTTCTTTCAGCAAGCCTAAGGTCTTTCTTAACCCACAATGATGGAGTTTGGGTGTGTTGCCCCCCCCGCCCCCCAAACTCATGTGGAAACCTGATCCCCAATGTGGCAGTGTTGGGAACTGTTTGAGTCACGGGGGTGGATCCCCCATGAATGGACCAATGCTATCCCTGGAGGGTGGGGGTAGTGAGTTCTCACTTTATTAGTCCCTGCAACAGCTGGTTGTTTAAAAGACCCTGGCACTTCCCCTCTCCTTCTCTCTTGCTTTCTCTTGCCACGTGATCTGCTTGTACCCACTGGCTGCCACTTCCACCATGAGTAGAAGCCTGAGGCCCATGCCAGATGCAGTTGTCCCAGAATCATGAGCCAATAAAACCTCCTTATAAATTACCCAGTTTCAGGTATTCTGTTATACCAACACAAAAACAGACTAATACACACAGTATCTTATTTAATCCTCTGTTCTATGAGGTAGGAACTCCTATAATTGCATCCATTTTCCTTGATGAGGAAATCGAGCTTCCAGAGAATTTAAGTTAATTTGTCTATGATCAAGTGTCTGGTAAGTGGTGGAGGTGAGATTCTAAACCAGGCTGTTACGCTGAAAGCCTGATGGCCTCCAGTTCTAGCTATATATCCCAGAAAATCTGGTATATACGTAGACAAAGAAGCACGAAAAATGTCCCTCAACAGAGAAACAGATTAATAAAATTTAGCATCTTCATATAATGAATGATTGATTCGATGGTGATTAAAGTGTCTGTGGCTGAATGGAAGTAAGAAAGAGTCTCTGGCAAGCTCTAGAGTAGAATCACAGCAAGGCTATGCCCTCTTGTTAAGTAACTATTGTCTCGTTGAGCTCTAACAAGAAACGGAATACTTGATGATGAGACACCAGGGGACCATGTGACCTAAGCTTCCCAACCTGAATTGGGTGTTTTATTCACTGCATCCTGAATTGGGTGCACCCAGCAGCAGCTCTCCATTATCAAGAGGAAGTAGATTACATGGGATTATACCACTGTGCCTACTCCAGCCATCCCTTCTCTAACCAAAACCTAAGACTTTATGGAAAATTCTCTGTGATCAATTAACTAAAGGAGGGAAAAAATAATAAAATTAAAGCCTGCTTTACAGATAATTCTGCACAATGAGATAGCATCAACCTAAAGTGGATCCTTAATATTACAACCCCACTCAAGGTAAATAACCGTACAGGACACTGGAGAAGAAAAATCCCACCTGTGGGCAGAACTTCAAGTAGTACCTCTTTTGGTCAACTTTGTCCGGAAAAAGAGATGACCTGAGATATTGTTTCACATCAATTCATGGACTCAGCCAAGTCAGGCATTTGGAAGAAAAACAGAGAGGAGGATTGAAAGGAAAGGAAACAAATATATGTTTAGGCCTCTCAAACTTTTACCAGAGTGTGAAAATATATGTCTCCTGTGAATGTAGACCAGAACGTCCCCACTGTGGAGAAGGCATGCAGTAATTAGGTAGGCAACATCGTCTGCCTCTCTCCCTGCCAACTCAGATCTGAACCAGTGCACTCGTAAAAGCTGGTTAGTAGCAATGGTGGCCAAGGACAGAGGTCTGCATGGGCTGACTAATAAGGGCTTTGCCAGTTCTGGCCTGACCACTGCCACTCCCAAATGTCTAACTTGCCAGAAGCATTAGTAAGTAACTCTGGTGGAAACTTTTATTGTTCAGTGAATTCCAGTGTGCTCCCCCACATATCCCAGATCCCATGTGACTAGGGCTGGCCAATGGGCTATGAGCAGATTGAAACATGTCACACCTGTGAGGGGTTCTCTAGCATTGGCAAGGTCAGAGGGTGCCAGATTGCTCTGTAACTGCACAGACGACAAATGCCCTGGACCGTTGTCTGACCTGCCTAGGAATTTGTATGAAGTGAGAAATAAACCGTGAGGGGTTCTCTAGCATTGGCAAGGTCAGAGGGTGCCAGATTGCTCTGTAACTGCACAGATGACAAATGCCCTGGACCGTTGTCTGACCTGCCTAGGAATTTGTATGAAGTGAGAAATAAACCCTGGTTGTGTCAAGACACTAAGATTCCAGGGTTAATCTGTTTTACTCTATACCCTACTCTATCCCATTTTGATTAACATATCTACTCAAACCAAAGATACAGAAGAATACCCTAAACAGATCATCCAGCCACCTGGGGACATGTTGTTTGTATGAACCCTGTCTACCATAAGGGATGAAAATTGGTCCTTATTGGAAAAGACACTTATACTTGATATGGATTTCTTTCCTTCTTTGCCATGCTTCTGCTAGCAACCTTAAGTTATTTATTCACCTTAATGGTCTCCCACAGAACATTGTGCTTGACCAAGAAATTCATTTTATGTATACATACATTAAAAAATAAAGCAATCACTGGTGCTCATGGGGTTCAATAGTCTTACCTAGTACCCCATCCTCAACAGTGGAATGGCCTATTAATGACTCAGTTATGAGGCCAAGTAAAAGACAATACCCTTCAAAGCTAAAGGACTATCCTAGAGGCTGCAGCACATTCTCTTAACTAGTGAATAATTATAGTGCCATTTTGTCATACCAAGAATATATGAGTCTAGGGATCAAGGGGTAAGACTGAGAGCAGTGCCTTTCACTATTACACACAATGAATCACTCATAAAATGCTTGCTTTCCTTCCCAGCAACTGTGAGCTCTGATGTAGAGGTCTTAGTAACTCGAAGTGAAAAATGCTTCCAATAATAGATCCAACAGTGTTTCTATTGAACTGGAAGCTGAGACTGTTGACTGGATATCTTGGATACCTCATACACCACTCAAACTGGCAAAAAGGGGACTTATTGCATTGGCAGGAGCTGTCAGTCTTGATTATCAGTTGGGAAATAAGGTTTCTGCCCCACAGTGGAAGTCAAGTAGAGAATATCTAGAATGGAAGCAACCCTCTCAAGTATTACTGCTGCTGGTGGGTGCCATGGTAACTGGTTGGACTCCAACAACCCCGAATAGGCAGAAGCATCAAGGGCTTCCTGGATGGAATAACCAATAAACTGTTTAAGGGAAAGTTATATCATGTTAGGTCAGAGCAGTTATTATGACTTGAAGCTGAAGTATGGAGAAAAGGTGTTTTATTGATATTTTGGTACCGAGAAATGAATCAGAGTAAAATCTGTCGTGCATGACTGCCCAATGTCTTCTAAATATTCCTGCTCATTATGATTTTTCTCCACAACATGAATCCTTCCTTCTCAAGGGAAACTCCAGAAAACTCACATCCTCAGCCTCCTCTGCAGCTAAGGTACAGGCACATGATCTACCTTCCACTTCTCAGGCCAGGCAAGACTTCAGTATGCAAGTAAGCAATGAGAAAAAACAGGCTCTGTGGACATCCATGTTCCTGGTGCAAGCAGTAGGGGAGGTATACAGCTTTTGGGGATGTTGGGAGAAATTGTAATAAAATCAAGTCATCAGTATCCATAGAGGTTATAGTCAGGAAAAATGTTCTGGCATCCAATAAGTAAATGGTGACGATTCCCTCATCAGTCCAATTCCTTGAAATGGTCCTGCATCCAGGAGCAGCATCAAAAGCTGTTTTCTCACCAGGCCAGTTCTGCAGCATGGTTTGGACATTGTTTCCAGAAGCTAAGCCCCAAGCCTACTTCTTTGGGAGTACCAGTGATTATTTGAAATGTTTCATATCCTTTAATAAACTATTTTTCTATTTAAACTAGCTAGAGTCCATTCTGTTGTTTGCAGCTAATATCCTGGCCATATTTTCCTTCTTCCACTTCCAATATCCAGGCAAATAATGGTTTTAGCCATTCACAACCTAGCAGTTCCTTCTCAGGGAACTCTAATCTAGCAATACTTTTCTGGGGAACCTCCAATGGACTCCTTTACCTCCAAGCCCTCAGTAGTGAATGAGACTGACTTCTTGTTACAAAATCTCCCCTGCATTCCTTTTCCAATTCAATCTCCTTGCTTAGCCTAAGGCTAGCCTATTTATTGTATGAAATATACTTTTCTGTCAGTGAACATGGCAACATCTTTGACTGAATCAAAAGCCTAGATTTTCATCTATCTTTCAAGATGGAAACACATCCCTGGACACTCCAATTCTTTGAATGCAATATTTATCTCTCCATCCATCCTCCTCTTCAACAATCATTTTATCCACTTTTTCGGTTACACTTTGCATAGCAATATTATCTTTCAGCAAACTCCTCCAAAGTGGAACTGAGTGGTCTATGTGTTAAAACAAGCAAGAATGCCAGGCATTTTTCCCATTGCCCAGCTTGGTCAGTAACTAACTCAGGCAAACTGTAGACGCCTCCACAGCATACCTCCCAAGAAGAGGGTCTCAGTGCTTTCTCAGGCTTCCAGTTTAAGAGCACAGGGCAAGCTAGGCCACTGAAGAAGGTTGTTTAAAAAGTGCCAGAGGAAAGTATTTAAATAGTCACGTTACGGGAGGAAAAAAAGCACATTTCTTGATGCAGTAATTAAAAAAAGATTTAGATCCAGTGTGCAAACTCCCACAGAATCCTACTTAGCCCCCTTATCTATGTCAAAGCAAACTTAGTTTCACATCAGCAATGCTTCTCATTTGTCTTAATGCTAAGGATTTATTTCTTATGCAAAATTGTTCATTTTTACCAGCCTGGAACTTAAAAAAAAAATCACATTCTCTTCTTCAAGAATTTTCATTAAGCCAAGGTGTCATCAAGCTGAAAATCTGCAGACACGACTTTGGCTCTTTTCCACAAGAAACCCAGAGGAGTATCCAATCCAGGCAACAGCAGATTAACACTGGCACTGCTGAAAGATTTTTAACAGTGTTGGAAAGAGAAAAACATAGGTGAAAGAGAAAAATATAACAATTTACAAGGATTTCTGTTCTAACCTAAGCTGAACCAGTAAGTTGGTCTAGAGTGTTCCATAACCACCTGTGGCCTGTAAGCTGCATTCTTTTTTTTTTTTTTTTTTTTTTTTTTTT